>NC_086452.1:445516788-445674288 GCF_028390025.1 Pseudophryne corroboree | reverse complement strand
CAACTGATCATTTCTAGAATGTTATTGGCATTATATCCTTTCCCGCCAGAGGTTAGGGTGCGTTGGGAAACACCCCCTAGGGTGGATAAAGCGCTCACACGCTTGTAAGAACAAGGGCTCTACCCTCTCCTGAGATGGCCGCCCTTAAGGATCCTGCTGATAGAAAGCAGGAGGGTATCCTAAAATGTATTTACACACATACTGGTGTTATACTGCGACCAGCAATCGCCTCAGTCTGGATGTGCAGTGCTGGGTTGGCGTGGTCGGATTCCCTGACTGAAAATATTGATACCCTAGATAGGGACAGTATATTATTGCCTATAGAGCATTTAAAAGATGCATTTCTATATATGCGTGATGCACAGCGGAATATTTGCCGACTGGCATCAAGTCTAAATGCGTTGTCCATTTCTGCCAGTAGAGGGTTATGGACACGTCAGTGGTCAGGTGATGCGGATTCCAAACGGCATTTGGAAGTATTGCCTTATTAAGGGGAGGAGTTATTTGGGGTTGGTCTTTCAGACCTGGTGGCCACGGCAACAGCTGGGAAATCCACGTTTGTACCCCAGGTCGCCTCTCAACATAAGAAGACGCCGTATTATCAGGCGCAGTCCTTTCATGGGCAAGCGGGCAAAAGGTTCCTCATTTCTGCCCCGTGACAGAGGGAGAGGAAAAAGGCTGCAGAAATCAGCCAGTTCCCAGGAACAGAAGCCCTCTCCCGCCTCTGCCAAGCCCTCAGTATGACGCTGGGGCTTTACAAGCAGAATCAGGCACGGTGGGGGCCCGTCTCAATGAATTTCAGCGCGCAGTGGGCTCACTCGCAATTAGACCCCTGGATCCTTCAGGTGATATCTCAGGGGTACAAATTGGAATTCGAGACGTCTCCCCCTCGCCGTTTCCTAAAGTCGGCTTTACCGATGTCTCCCTCTGACAGGGAGGCAGTTTTGGAAGCCATTCACAAGCTGTATTCCCAGCAGGTGATAATCAAGGTACCCCTCCTGCAACAGGGAACGGGGTATTATTCCACACTGTTGTGGTACCGAAGCCGGACGGCTCGGTGAGACCGATTCTAAATCTAAAATCTTGAACACTTACATACGGAGGTTCAAATTCAAGATTGAGTCACTCAGAGCAGTGATTGCGAACCTGGAAGAAGGGGACTACATGATGTCTCGGGACATCAAGGATGCTTACCTTCATGTCCCAATTTACCCTTCTCACCAAGGGTACCTCAGGTTTGTGGTACAGAACTGTCACTATCAGTTTCAGACGCTGCCGTATGGATAGTCCACGGCACCCCGGGTCTTTACCAAGGTAATGGCCGAAATGATGATACTCCTTCGAAGGAAGGGAATTTTAGTTATCCCTTACTTGGACGATTCCCTGATAAGGGTAAGATCCAGGGAACAGTTGGAGGTCGGTGTAGCACTATCTCAGGTAGTGTTGCGGCAGCACGATTGGATTCTCAATATTCCAAAATCGCAGCTGATTCCGACGACTCGTCCTCTGTTCCTAGGGATGATCCTGGACACAGTCCAGAAAAAGGTGTTTCTCCCGGAGGAGAAAGTCAGGGAGTTATCCGAGCTAGTCGGGAACCTCCTATAACCGAGCCAAGTCTCAGTACATCAATGAAAGGGTTCTGGGAAAAATGGTGGCTTCCTACGAAGCAATCCCATTCGGCAGATTCCACGCAAGAACTTTCCAGTGGGACCTGCTGGACAAATGGTCCGGGTCGCATCTTCAGATGCATCAGCGGATAACCCCGTCACCAAGCACAAGGGTGTCTCTCCTGTGGTGGTTGCAGAGTGCTCATCTTCTAGATGGCCACAGATTCGATGCCAGCCTGCGAGGCTGGGGAGCAGTCACACAGGGAAGGAATTTCCAGAGCTTATGGTCAAGCCTGGAGACATCACTTCACATAAATATCCTGAAGCTAAGGGCGATTTACAATGCTCTAAGCTCAGCAAGACCTCTGCTTCAAGGTCACCCGGAGTTGATCCATTCGGACAACATCACGGCAGTCACCCACGTAAACAGACAGGGTGACACAAGAAGCAGGAGGGCAAGGCAGAAGCTGCAAGGATTCTTCGCTGGGCGGAAAATCATGTGATAGCACTGTCAGCAGTATTCATTCCGGGAGTGGACAACTGGGAAGCAGACTTCCTCAGCAGACACGACCTCCACCCGGGAGAGTGGGGACTTCACCCAGAAGTCTTCCACATGTTTATAAAACTCGACAAGTATTGCGCCAGGTCAAGGGACCCTCAGGCAATAGCTGTAGACGCTCTGGTAACACAGTGGGTGTACCAGTCAGTGTATGTGTTCCCTCCTCTGCCTCTCATACCCAAGGTACTGAGAATTATAAGATGGAGAGGAGTAAGCACTATATTCGTGGCTCCGGATTGGCCAAGAAGGACTTGGTAACCGGAACTTCAAGAGATGCTCACGGAGGATCCGTGGCCTCTACCTCTAAGAAGGGACCTGCTCCAGCAAGGACCCTGTCTGTTCCAAGACTTACCGCGGCTGCGTTTGACGGCATGGCGGTTGAACGCCGGATCCTGAAGGAGAAAGGCATTCCGGATGAAGTCATTCCTATCCTGATCAAAGCCAGGAAAGATATAACCGCAAAACATTATCACCGCATTTGGCGAAAATATGTTGCGTGGTGCGAGGCCAGTAAGGCCCCGACGGAGGAATTTTCAACTAGGTCGATTCCTACATTTCCTGCAAACAGGAGTGTCTATGGGCCTGAAATGGGGGTCCATTAAGGTTCAAATTTCGGCCCTGTCAATTTTCTTCCAAAAAGAACTAGCTTCAGTCCCTGAAGTTCAGACGTTTGTGAAAGGGGTACTGTATATACAGCCTCCTTTTGTGCCTCCAGTGGCACCTTGGGATCTAAATGTAGTTTTTGGGTTCCAAAAGTCACATTGGTTTGAACCACTTAAATATGTGGAGTTAAAATATCTCACACGGAAAGTGGTCATGCTGTTGGCCCTGGCCTGGGCCAGGTGCATGTCAGAATTGGCGGCTTTATCCTGTAAAAGCCCTCATCTGATTTTCCATTCGGACAGGGCGGAATTGAGGACTTGTCCTCAGTTTCTCCCTAAGGTGGTTTTCAGCGTTTCACCTGAATCAACCTATTGTGGTGCCTGCGGCTACTAGGGACTTGGAGGACTCCAAGTTGCTAGACGTTGTCAGGGCCCTGGAAATATAGGTTTCCAGGACGGCTGGAGTCAGAAAATCTGACTCGTTGTTTATTCTGTATGCACCCAACAAGCTGGGTGCTCCTGCTTCTAAGCAGACTATTGCTCGTTGGATTTGTAGTACAATTCAGCTTGCACATTCTGTGGCAGGCCTGCCACAGCCAAAATCTGTAAAAGCCCATTCCACAAGGAAGGTGGGCTCATCTTGGGCGGCTGCCCGAGGGGTCTCAGCTTTACAACTTTGCCGAGCAGCTACTTGGTCAGGAGCAAATACGTTTGTAAAATTCTACAAATTTGATACCCTGGCTGAGGAGGACCTGGAGTTCTCTCATTTGGTGCTGCAGAGTCATCCGCACTCTCCCGCCCGTTTGGGAGCTTTGGTATAATCCCCATGGTCCTTACGGAGTCCCCAGCATCCACTAGGACGTCAGAGAAAATAAGAATTTACTTACCGATAATTCTATTTCTCGTAGTCCGTAGTGGATGCTGGGCGCCCATCCCAAGTGCGGATTGTCTGCAATACTGGTACATAGTTATTGTTACCAAAAAAATCGGGTTATTGCTGTAGTGAGCCATCTTTTCTAGAGGCTCCTCTGTTATCATGCTGTTAACTGAGTTTAGATCACAAGTTATATGGTGTGATTGGTGTGGCTGGTATGAGTCTTACCCGGGATTCAAAATCCTTCCTTATTGTGTACGCTCGTCCGGGCACAGTATCCTAACTGAGGCTTGGAGGAGGGTCATAGGGGGAGGAGCCAGTGCACACCAGGTAGTTCTAAAGCTTTACTTTTGTGCCCAGTCTCCTGCGGAGCCGCTATTCCCCATGGTCCTTACGGAGTCCCCAGCATCCACTACGGACTACGAGAAATAGAATTATCGGTAAGTAAATTCTTTATATATATATATATATATATATATATATATATATATATATATATATAAGGCAGGAAAAAACGGCTGGCACTCAGAGACTTGCAAAAACGACTCAGACTAAGTGGTTAAATGCCAACGTTTCAGGGGATAACCCTTTTATCAAGACAACCAGATAGTACAATGTAATAAAATTTATAGCTTAGTAAGCTATAAATTTTATTACATTGTACTATCTGGTTGTCTTGATAAAAGGGTTATCCCCTGAAACGTTGGCATTTAACCACTTAGTCTGAGTCGTTTTTGCAAGTCTCTGAGTGCCAGCCGTTTTTTCCTGCCTTATACTGACTTCAGCTGGCAGGGCACCGGAGCAGCTTTCAGCCTTCAAGTACAGAGTGCCGAACACCACCTCCATTTATATATATATATATATATATATATATATATATATATATATATATATATATATACACACACACACACACACACACAGGTTGAGTATCCCATATCCAAATATTCCGAAATACGGAACTTTTTGAGTGAGAGCGAGATAGTGAAATCTTTGTTTTCTGATGGCTCAATGTACACAAAATTTGTTCAATGCACAAAGTTATTAATAATATTGTATTAAATGACCTTCAGGCTGTGTGGTATAAGGTGTATATGAAACATAAATGAATTGTGTGAATGTAGACACACTTTGCTTAATGCTCAAAGTTATTAAAAATATTGGCTAAAATGACCTTCAGGCTGTGTGTATAAGGTGTATATGAGAGATAAATGCATTCTGTGCTTAGATTTAGGTCCCATCGCCATGATATCTCATTATGGTATGCAATTATTCCAAAATACGGAAAAATCCCATATCCAAAATACCTCTGGTCCCAAGCATTTTGGATAAGGGATACTCAACCTGTATGTATATATATATATATATATATATATATATATATATATATATATATATATATACTGAAGCAAATAAACTGCGGCACTCAGAGGCTTGATGCAAACAGCGTGATGTATTAAAAATATCACATGTGCTCCAACGTTTCGGGGTTGGCACACCCCTTTGTCAAGGATAAGCAGCTTGTTTGCATCAAGCCTCTGAGTGCCGCAGTTTATTTGCTTCAGTATACCAAACGTGTTCTGGAGGCACCGGAGCAGTTTAGACCACCAGGAGGAGTGCCGGTCCTAACATTGATATATATATATATATATATATATATATATATATTTGTAAGAGAAATTTAAGACCTTTCTCGCGCTAATAGTATATAGAGCTACACCTTAGGGAAAATACCCCCTGTTAGACGGGGTATACTAATTATGAACAGTAAGGAAAAGGTTTCCCCAGGGAGCTAATGATGTTCTTTGGTATGTAAAAGTTTTCAATAAAACAATCATTAGAAAAAGGCTTTTTTATTTTATAAAATACAGTAAAAGAAGCTGTATCACAATTTGTCCAAGATGACAATAAATGATGTTTCATACAGACAATGGTTGTGTTGGTATCAATTCATTTCAGTCACACATCAACACTATGATTAATCTTCCTTGAAGAAATATATATATATATATTATATATATAGAGAAAAGATTCAGAGGGGGCACTCTCCAGACTTTTTGTATTTTAACAACTGTTCATTTATTGAAGATTATACTTTACATGATCAGCAATTCCTCAAGCGCTTTCGGCCCAAAGCAAGGGCCTTCCTCAGGAGGTACTGTACATAAATCACCAAATCCACCAACCGTGAACAACGAATCCAAACATCCAGTAGCAACACTGGTCCTGCCTGACTGGCCCTAAATACCCCAATCACTTGAAAATAGCGCCAAAACTGAGTGTGATGTCATCAAAACGAGACACACAACTATATCCACAATATATTACCCAGTGAAAAAGCAACAACAGTGTAAACTCACCCCCATCACTAGACACAGGAGATTAAGCTTATGTCCGCTGAGCCTGGAGCATTGAGAGACGCCACCACAGCATATCGTGCACCGCCGGGTCCCGGGATCGACCACTTCCGGTCCGTGGAACGCACCTGTCACACGGCCGGAAGTGTCCATCTGGAACGCAAACAGGAAGTCAAAAACCTGTTTAGCCGGACGCTCTCAAGCTACATTAGAATAGGGTATATTGTCAACCCACTTAAAATAACTAGAGTTTATTCATCTTGTATTAAGCCATATTATAGCGTCTATTAGTGATAAAGTGCATATAACATGCACCCGCGGGGTACTAGAGCCAGGCAGAGCAGTATAGAGGATTCCCATAACAAAAAACACACAACATATCAATGGCAGCAAAAATACATTTTGGCCAGATCCCCAAGGCACAGCAATAAAACAGATACCGCTATTATTGATTATTACATACCACCCATTACTGGGGTGATCATCCACAATATAAAGCTCAATTCTATATGTTATACTATACCCAGGGAATCAGGCCAAATATGCATTATTAATGTTAAACAGTTTTTTTATATTTATATATATCTATGTATAGGATGCGTAAAAAAAGTACATTAAAAAACGTGCATCGGGCAAATACAAGAACTATATGTAGAGTCTAGCGTAGAAATATGTTAAGCGGGTTTGACTCGTTCAGGCCATTAGGTGTTACGGAACCTAATCTGTGTATCCATCTTGCTTCTAATTTTCTCAGAAGGAGTGAGCGATCTCCTCCTCTAGTGGGGATGGGGACCCAATCAATGATTCTGCACTTTAAAGATGCCACTTGATGTCCTTCCTTCAGGAAATGTTGGGCCACCGGTTTGTCGGTACTGCCTGTTTGCAGCGCTTGATGAATTGAGCTGCGGTGGTTAGCCATTCGCTCTCTGAATGAACAGGTGGTCATTCCCACATATGGCAGTCCACATGGGCATAATAGCATATAGACGACGTGGTCCATCCGACAGTGTAGTCGGTAACGGATGGTGATTGGTTTTCCACTCAGTGGATGTGGAAACTTATCTCCGATCAGCATTGAGCGGCATATGTCACACAGCCCAAGCATTTGACACAGCCTTTTCTTGTTTTATGCAACCAATTCTTTGCCGAGCCATCCGTCTGTCTCGTAGGGTGCATCAACAGTTGTTTCAAATTTCGGCCACGTCTAAACGCTAGCATGGGTGGATGTTCCAATGATTTCTTGAATTTCGGATCTGAATTCAAGATGGGCCAGTGTTTCCTTAGTGATGTTCTAATGGCTGGCGACTTGGAATCAAATTGTGTGACATATATCATCCGCTGTTCTTTAGTCGGTTTGACTTCACCAATTCGTGATCGTGCTCTTTCCAGACATTTGCTGATGGTGTCTTTGCTGTACCCCCTCTGAATAAACCGAGCCTTCATCTCTACAATCTGCTCTTCAGCAATCATTGGGTTCGTGTTGTTTCTCAGGACACGCATAAATTGTGATATTGGAAGGCTTGATCTCAAAGCTGGCGGGTGATTACTTGTGGCGTGCAGAATCGTGTTACGGTCCGTCTCTTTTCTGAATAGCGTGGTCTCCAGTTTAGTTCCGGCCCGAAATATAGTCAAGTCCAAAAAATTAACAGATTTCTTGTCTGAATGTCCCGTAAAGCTGATAAAGGCGGTGCCGTGGTGATTCAGAACCTTGATAGCTATGATTCTGAGGTCAGGCGCCAACTTGCGGATCCTGAAACTTATTCTAAATGTATGCACAATCCTATGCCTTTGGTGAAAAGAAAGGTTGATACATTAATTGACAGATCAGTCAGCATGGGCTGGCTGACTGAACAAATGGCGACCTATTTAAAGGTAGACTTTCCGATCTGCCCCATGCTTTATACGCTTCCCAAGGTCCATAAGTCTTTGGTCAACCCCCCTGGCAGACCCATCATCTCTGCCAGGGGGTCTCTCTTACAACCTTTAGCCATATTTATGGATGGCTTTCTCCAAGAATTAATACCACATATACCAAGCTATCTTAGAGATACCGGTGATTTTTTAGACAGGATTTTGGACCTGGGGGACATTAAAGAGGATGTGTTGCTTGCAACACTAGATGTATCGTCACTATATACGATCATTCCCCATAGGCTAGGCCTAGAGGCAGTAAGGAACCTACTTGTATCTACTGATTTCTGTACCATTCCTATTGACTGTATTCTGGCATTTTTAGAGATGATTCTAACTAACAATCACTTTATGTACCAAGGAGAGTACTATATGCAATGCTCAGGGACAGCCATGGGTTCGAATGTGGCGCCTATTTATGCAGGTATATTTATGCATGAGTATGAAACGATAAACATTATGCCTAAATATAGCAATAAGATTGTTTATTATAGGCGGTTCATAGACGATGTTTTTTTGCTATGGGACGGTACTGAACTGGAGTTTAATGAGATGTTGGAGTACCTGAATAACCTGGACTCCACTGTGCGCTTTACGGGACATTCAGACAAGAAATCTGTTAATTTTTTGGACTTGACTATATTTCGGGCCGGAACTAAACTGGAGACCACGCTATTCAGAAAAGAGACGGACCGTAACACGATTCTGCACGCCACAAGTAATCACCCGCCAGCTTTGAGATCAAGCCTTCCAATATCACAATTTATGCGTGTCCTGAGAAACAACACGAACCCAATGATTGCTGAAGAGCAGATTGTAGAGATGAAGGCTCGGTTTATTCAGAGGGGGTACAGCAAAGACACCATCAGCAAATGTCTGGAAAGAGCACGATCACGAATTGGTGAAGTCAAACCGACTAAAGAACAGCGGATGATATATGTCACACAATTTGATTCCAAGTCGCCAGCCATTAGAACATCACTAAGGAAACACTGGCCCATCTTGAATTCAGATCCGAAATTCAAGAAATCATTGGAACATCCACCCATGCTAGCGTTTAGACGTGGCCGAAATTTGAAACAACTGTTGATGCACCCTACGAGACAGACGGATGGCTCGGCAAAGAATTGGTTGCATAAAACAAGAAAAGGCTGTGTCAAATGCTTGGGCTGTGTGACATGCCGCTCAATGCTGATCGGAGATAAGTTTCCACATCCACTGAGTGGAAAACCAATCACCATCCGTTACCGACTACACTGTCGGATGGACCACGTCGTCTATATGCTATTATGCCCATGTGGACTGCCATATGTGGGAATGACCACCTGTTCATTCAGAGAGCGAATGGCTAACCACCGCAGCTCAATTCATCAAGCGCTGCAAACAGGCAGTACCGACAAACCGGTGGCCCAACATTTCCTGAAGGAAGGACATCAAGTGGCATCTTTAAAGTGCAGAATCATTGATTGGGTCCCCATCCCCACTAGAGGAGGAGATCGCTCACTCCTTCTGAGAAAATTAGAAGCAAGATGGATACACAGATTAGGTTCCGTAACACCTAATGGCCTGAACGAGTCAAACCCGCTTAACATATTTCTACGCTAGACTCTACATATAGTTCTTGTATTTGCCCGATGCACGTTTTTTAATGTACTTTTTTTACGCATCCTATACATAGATATATATAAATATAAAAAAACTGTTTAACATTAATAATGCATATTTGGCCTGATTCCCTGGGTATAGTATAACATATAGAATTGAGCTTTATATTGTGGATGATCACCCCAGTAATGGGTGGTATGTAATAATCAATAATAGCGGTATCTGTTTTATTGCTGTGCCTTGGGGATCTGGCCAAAATGTATTTTTGCTGCCATTGATATGTTGTGTGTTTTTTGTTATGGGAATCCTCTATACTGCTCTGCCTGGCTCTAGTACCCCGCGGGTGCATGTTATATGCACTTTATCACTAATAGACGCTATAATATGGCTTAATACAAGATGAATAAACTCTAGTTATTTTAAGTGGGTTGACAATATACCCTATTCTAATGTAGCTTGAGAGCGTCCGGCTAAACAGGTTTTTGACTTCCTGTTTGCGTTCCAGATGGACACTTCCGGCCGTGTGACAGGTGCGTTCCACGGACCGGAAGTGGTCGATCCCGGGACCCGGCGGTGCACGATATGCTGTGGTGGCGTCTCTCAATGCTCCAGGCTCAGCGGACATAAGCTTAATCTCCTGTGTCTAGTGATGGGGGTGAGTTTACACTGTTGTTGCTTTTTCACTGGGTAATATATTGTGGATATAGTTGTGTGTCTCGTTTTGATGACATCACACTCAGTTTTGGCGCTATTTTCAAGTGATTGGGGTATTTAGGGCCAGTCAGGCAGGACCAGTGTTGCTACTGGATGTTTGGATTCGTTGTTCACGGTTGGTGGATTTGGTGATTTATGTACAGTACCTCCTGAGGAAGGCCCTTGCTTTGGGCCGAAAGCGCTTGAGGAATTGCTGATCATGTAAAGTATAATCTTCAATAAATGAACAGTTGTTAAAATACAAAAAGTCTGGAGAGTGCCCCCTCTGAATCTTTTCTCTACATTTGGATGCCTTGGTATCCGGGTGGACACCCCAGCATATGCATAACTGGAAGATGTGAGTGCAATCATACATTGGATATATAATATATATATATATATATATATATATATATATATATATATATATATATATAGAGAGAGAGAGAGAGAGAGAGAGAGAGAGAGAGAGAGAGAGAGAGAGAGAGTCAGCTGTAGGCCTAGGCAAATGTCTAGGGCATTTGGTATGCCTAGGGGCACAAGCAGCTTCTGCTGATTAAAATGATATGCGGCATGCCTATATTCTGGGTGTAGCATTTCATATGCAGATACAGCCACAGTCGCACACAGGGGATGCGGTCAAGATCCCGGTGGTCGGAATACCGACACCAGGATCCCGACCGTCACAGTCCCGACATATTCTCCCTATGTGGGTGTCCACGACACCCATAGAGGGAGAATAAATTAGTGCCCGCATGGAGGTGCCCCCTGTGGCGATTGTGCCGGTCGGGATCCCGGTGTCGGTATTACGACCGCCGGGATTCCATCTGGCGGTATCTCATACTGATCCCGTACACAGTATATGCCGCATATCATTATCGCACACAGTATATGCTAGATATCACAGTATATGCCACATACTTCAATCAGCAGAAGCTGCTTGTGCATCATAGCCACATAGCAATGTAAATAAGATGCATTTTCATCAAAAACATTAGCAGAGCTGCCAGCTGACTCACGCCAGGCATCTCCTGCGGAATGGTGCATTGAGGCAAAATTTATGAGGACACATCTGTATCCTAACAGAGGCAGAGGTCACAGTGTTAGCGGCTATGCGAGTGCTGTGTGTGAGTGGGTTGGTTGTGCAATAGTGTTCAGCATATGTGTAAGGGGCATTATGCGTGTCATGTGTATACATTTTTTAATTGTAGTGCAGCAAATGTGTAAGGGGCACTATGTGTGTCATGCGTATAAGGGCATTAATAATGTGTGACATGTGTAAGGGACATTAATTGTATAAGGGCATTAATAAAGGTTGGCATAATGTGTAAGGCGCATTATGTTTATAAGGACATTAAATACTGTATGTGTGTCATGTGTCAGGGGAATTACTGTGTGGTATTATGTGTATAAATGCACTACTAATGTGTGGCATTATGTGTATAAGGTGCTCTATTGTGTGGCGTAATGTATAGAAAGGGCACTACTGTGTGGTCTAATGAGAATAAAGAGCAATATGGTGTGGTGTAATGTGAATAAAGGGCAATTCAGTGTGATGTAATATGAATAAGGGGCACTACTGTGAGGAGTAACGTATATAAGGTAAAGTGATACTACTGTGTGATGTAACGTGAATTAGGGACACTGTCGCATGATATAATGTGAATAAAGTTGCACTACTTTGTGGTGTAATTTGAATTGGGGGCACTATTGTGTGGCCATGCCCCTTACCAGCAAGAACACACACCTTTTTGGGCTGTGCGCTGAATGTGAGCATTATTCCTATTTAAAATATAGGGGGTAGGAGCACCAAAATGAGGACTGCTATGGGTGAGGGGTGATGGTGCTGGGAAAGGGGTGCAGGGTCAGAGGCGCAACTAGCGGTGGTGCTAGGGGGCACCAGCCAAAATCTTGCCTAGGGCATCATATTTTTTAGCGCTGGCTCTGGGTGTGTGTGTGTGTGTGTGTGTGTGTGTGTGTGTGTGTGTGTGTATATGTATGTAATATATAATATTGAAAATGTGGAAGTGAATTGGAAATGTTTATAATACAGAGGCACCTCAATGCTGCAGACCGTTACTGCACCACAGGGGGTAGCGGTGGTGGTGGTGGTGGGGTGTCCGGTGTGCCACACAAGAAGTAGCTCCAGTCCTAGCCAGCACCAATCACTCGCACACAGCCGGCGCAGCTGATCAAGGAGCTCCTGGACATCACACAGCAGCTACGGCGGTGTGAAATCCCGCGAGACTGTGATGTCTACAGTCTGCAGCAGCACCTCGGCGGGCGGCGCTCTCCGGCGACCGTGCACTGTGCAAATCGTTAACAGCTATGCTTTGATTTTGGTGCTGGTGGTGGGCGCGATGCAGGAGGAGTGTGCGTGGGCCCCGGGACGGCCGCCCCTGTCGCCCCTAGTTGGATCCGGCCATGCTCACAGTGAAATGTATTACTCATTGATAAATAAGCCCAAAAGTATTTTAAACAAATGCACATTTTGGCTTCTAAGCATACAGTGCACCTACTGACAGTGTTAATAATTGACCCTAATGGCATAATTGTGAAACAAAATGTAAACGAGGAGGACACCACGGAGCTAGTTAAGAGAACATTATAACAGAATGTGCACAAATTCCGAATGGAACCCAGCACGAACCCGTGCGCTTTCACTGTTCACACAACTGGCAGTGCAGTCAGTAAGTTTGAGCAATACACTGGGAATCAGTGCATCGGTTCTCGTGTAAAGCTAAAATAGACTGAGCGCAGTCATCTACATACAGAAGCGATAGCACCTACCCCACAGACACTGTAATACAGCTGAAGTCTCCGGCTCCATGCTCATTTTATACTTGCAGCACCGAGCTGGATAGGAGAAGGTCTGCACACAGGGATGTGATCAAATTATCGCACCATACATATAGACACCTCATCCCTTTAATTCTGGACACATATTAATTACACAGGTTCTGTGGCTGGCTGACTTCAAGACTCCATTCCACCTGGTTTTAATCAGCCACCGAACCTGTGTAATTAATATGTGTCCAGAATTAAAGGTAACCCAGCATGTGCACAGATGTATTAATTACTCACTGACACATTTTAAGAGGTCCACAGGTGGAGCTAATTATTTCAATTGTGATTCTGTGAGGAGACCTGCAAAACATGCACTGTGTGGGGTCCTGAGGACCGAGTTTGAGAACCTATGATATAAAAGCATCACAGTCCTACCTATACAAAGGCAGTCCCAGCACTGTCTTTATAATCCCAGATCCTGGAAGTAGGCATCAGACGGCCCTGTTCATCTCCTAATCATTTCCTTTGTGGTGCTTACATGTAAAGGGACTTTGTGCTTTATAATCTTGCACCTTACTGTATAGCACCAAGCTAGCTGATGATTTCTAAAAATTAGACAACATATTAACTTCTATAGTACTAGGCGGCCAATAATATTATGTGCTATCAGCGTACTCGTTAACCTCTTCCAGCTTCAGTTTGAGCTTTAAATGGAAGACATGTACTAAGCCAGAGGTTCTCAAACTCGGTCTTCGGGGGCACACACAGTGCATGTTTTGCAGGTCTCCTCACAGAATCGCAAGTGAAATAATTAGCTCCACCTGTGGACCTTTTAAAATGTGTCAGTGAGTAATTAATACACCTGTGCACCTGCTGGGTTACCTGCATAACTTGCACTGTGTGTGCCCCCGAGGACTGAGTTTGAGAACCTCTGTACTAAGCAGTGATAAAAGTGGAGAAGTGAGCCAGTGGAGAAGTTGCCCATGGCAACCAATCATCATTGAGGTAACATTTATAATTTGCATACTATAAAAGTATACAGGGCAGCTGATTGGTTGCCAAGGGCAACTTCTCCACTGGCTCACTTTTGTTACACAGCTATGTCGGTGATCTTCCAGGCAGCTGGCTCTCCTCAGCTGTAAGCACAGAGGTATTTATTACCCTCATCATGCACAAGCCAGAGGCAATCAATGGCACATATCATTATTTGTTGATTAGAGGCAGAGATCAGACACACCTGCCTTATACAGGGTGCAAGGTGAGCAATATAATCTGCTGCCAAGATACTCTTTCTGGGCCTAATTCCGAATCTGATATAAATGCTATTTCTGGCTGGTATTATTCTTTAGTTCGCATGCATGTCTGTTCACAATATTTGTGTTTTTTCAGTTGCATGTTAAACCTGCACAGGGGCGATAAGAGAGGTTCTGATTACCCGGGCCCGGGTTTGTTAGAGGGGCGAGGGCCCGGGTCAGCTGCTGCTGAAGGGGACAAACGCCCCCATTTGCAGTGCACAGAACCATGCAGAGTATTTTTTTTGTTTTGTTTTGTGGATGGCACTTGGCATACGATTAGGGGGCAAGGATCAGAAGTCAGAACTGGAATGAATGTGCAAATACGGGCAGAAATCATGGACCTGCAGATGTGGGCAAAGTGCAGTAAGGTGTAGTGTGGGTGTGTACATGCAAATTGCGACTGCATAATCGGACTTGTAGGTGCTATAGCCCTGGTCATACTTGCCTACCTGACCCTCTCCATGAGGGAAAAAATGCTCTGTTGCTGGACTTTCCTGGTAATGTATGATTGCCATCACCTGTGGTGAGCTAGTTAATTGATAAGAAAGGTGTTTCACCACAGGTGATGGCAATCATACATTACCAGGAAAGTCCAGGAACAGAGCATTTTCTCCCTCATGGAGAGGGTCAGGTAGGCAAGTATGGCCCTGGTGTAAGTTTCAGACTGATGATGATGACTGAATCTGATTGGTTGCATGAAAACACGCCCATTTATGCAAACACAGGAAATCTGATGTAACTGTAAAAGCCGCTTTAAACTGCAGAGCTCACTCATTTTGCACAAATGATTCTTCATACTCACTTGGGGAAGGGGAAGCCTGCACATATATTTTTAAATAATATGCTTTTCTTTTGCTTTGCATTTCCATACCTCCCAACATGACCCTCTCCAGGAGGGACAGAATGCTCTGCTTCTGGACTCTTCTCTTCATTTATGATTGCCCTCACCTGTGCGGAAACACCTTTCTTATCCATTAACCTGTTCAAAACAGGTGATGGCAATCATAAATTAAGAGGAAAGTCCAGAAGCAGAGCATTGGGTCATGTTGGGAGGTATGCATTTCAGATGCTCCAAGCCACTTAGGTGCTTATTATGCACTATCCGGCCACTAGCATACCTCCCAACTGTCCCGAATACAGCGGGACAGTCCCGCTAATTGGACACTATCCCACGGGCAGAGGGGAGCAGGGTGCTGCCCAGCCACCCCCAAAATGAGAAAAATGGGGGTTGCGACACTAGGCCCTGCCCCCTTAACTCGAGGCCTCGCCTACAGCGTGCGGCTTGTCCCGACCCACCACAGACTAAAGTTGGGAGGTATGCAACTAGCTGTAATGTGTTTTCAATCTGTACTGCAATTTTTTTTGCATTTTCGGCACTCACAGTGAATCCACGGCTCCAGTCGTACTCCAGCCGCATCTGACCCAGGTCTGAGAAGGGAAGGGAGCCGCAGCTGCAGACATTGCAAATGTGCCTAACATAAATGCTACTTGATTTGCGTCTGACTATGAATAAGACCCTCAGTGTAGGAAATTAAAGGGAAACTAAACCTAAAAGGAAACAAACTATTTCTCTTACGTCCTAGAGGATACTGGGGTCCATATTAGTACCATGGGGTATAGACGGGTCCACTAGGAGCCATTGGCACTTTAAGAAACCAATAGTGTGGACTGGCTCCTCCCTTTATGCCCCTCCTACCAGACTCAGTTTAGAAAATGTGCCCGGAGGAGCCGGCCACGCTTTGGAGAGCTCCTGAAGAGTTTTCTACTTTTATTTTTATTGTTTGTTATTTTCAGTCAGGGCTGTTTAGGCACCAGCCTGACTGCTTCGTGGGACTTAGGGAGGGGAACGGCCCAACTTCCTATAGAGTTAATGGTCCCGTTACTCTGCTGGCAGGACACTGAGCTCCTGAGGGAGCTATTCGCAAGCCACACCATGGTGCAGCGTACCCTCCCGCAGCAAGCCGCCACCCCCTAACCGTGCCTGAAGAGTGGTGAGTACAACGCTGGTGCCCCGGTAAGCGGGTCGCCGGCGGGAATGGTGGCACTAGGGTAGGAGCGCAGCTCTACTTACAGGCTGTGCTCCAGGGAGGCTCAGACGTACACACGCTGCGGCGGGTCCTGCCCTGAGGGGTGTGCTGGGCCACCCATCTTACCCACACTGGCCACACAGCTAACAGAGGTTTTTACAGCTAGTTAGCACAATCTTACAAATCCTCAGGGCTAGTATAAAGAATAAAGTGCGGGAAGCCGCACACCATTTTAGGGGGCGGAGCTTCCCACTGAGCGGATCCAGCGGCTCTCCGGCGCTATTTCCCTCTGCACCTCTGACAAGGCAGCAATACAAGGGACGCGCAGCTCCTCTGACAGGACAACAAATCTCCACTGTGGTACCAGGGGGTCTTAGTGAGGGGGGGGAGCAGTGTAACTGTTATAAACACTATACTGGTGCTTGTTTATTGCGACCCAGCTTAGTTTTACTACTGCTGATAGGGGCGCTGTGTGGCTGGCTCTGAACTATGTGTCTCTCTGAGACTCTGCCTACATAATATACTGTGTTTTCACCATTGTGTGTGTGTCCCTTTACAATGTCCAGGGACTGTGTTTCTTGTACAGCTGAATGTCTCTCATCCACTGGGGACTCACTACCCTGTACTCAGGATAGTGTTCACTCCCAGTCCAGTGGGGCTGAACCCCGTGGTTGGCTTCCATTAAAGGGATGATTTCAAATATTTCAACTAAACTGTCTAATAATGAAAAAGAAACACAATTCTTGAGGCAGTCTATGGATGACCTGATACATAGAGATTCAGCTCCCATACCTGCACCCCAGGCTCTCGCCATTTGCCCACAAAAACGTACCCTGGCCCAAATCATGCAGGCTAAGATGGATCCTGATACATCAGATCAGGAAGAGGGGGAAGTAAATGCGAGGGGGGGATACCATCCTGTCACAGGGAATTTAGGCCCTCATTGAAGCTGTCAGAACTGTCCTATATATCCCTGACAAGTCAGAGGAGGCTGAGGAGGAATCTTATTTTAATACAAAAAAGAAATCTTTGGTTAATTTCCCTGCTTCAAAGGAATTAAATGCCCTCTGTGAAGAAGCGTGGGTTAACCCTGATAAAAAGTTTCAGATCCCTAAGAGATTGATTTCTTCCTTTCCCTTTCCTGCAGAGGATAGGAAGAAAAGGGAAATACCGCTGATTGTGGATGCATCGGTATCCAGGTTATCACGTAAGATAGTCTTACCGGTCCCTGGGGCAGCCTCCTTAAAAGACGCTGCTGACCGCAAGATTGAGACCACCCTCAAGTCTTTATACACGTCGGCTGGGGTGGCCCAGAGACCCACTATTGCCTTTGTGCATGGATCACTAGGGCCATTGCTAAATGGTCAGGTATTCTAATAGATGATTTAGATTCCTTACCAAGGGATGATGTTGTTTTACTCCTGCAGCATATCCAGGATTCTGCTAACTTTATGGTTGAAGCCATCAAAGAAATTGGTCTACTCAACGTAAGCACCACTGCCATGGCAGTGTCAGCACGCAGGGGCTTATGGCTACACCGGTGGACTGCGGACACGGATTCCAGAAAAGGCGTGGAAAGTCTTCCTTTCACGGGTGAGGCTCTGTTTGGAGATGAACTGGATAAGTGGATATCCAAGGCTACAGCGGGTAAGTCTACATGTCTTCCCTCCGCAGCGGCACCTGCTTGGAAAACCTATTCTGGTCCAACTCAGCAGGTTTTTCGGACCGCGAAGTTTAAAGGCAAATCCAAGGGTTCTTCTACAACCTTCAAAGGGAATAGAGGTAAACCCAGAAAACCCGCTGCTGCAGGTTCTCAGGATCAGGCCTCCGGGTCTGCAAAGCCCTCAGCATGACGGTGGCGCACACTGCCTGGAAGACAGGCAAGTGGGAGCCTGATTACGTTATGTCAGTCACATTTGGGCAACATCTTGCCAGGATCCCTGGGTAAAAGATCTTATCACATAGGGATACAGACTGGAGTTTCAGGAACTCCCACCTCCCAGATTCTTCAAATTAGGCTTGCCAGCTTCTCCAGAAGCAGGTTTGATTTTACAGGCAGCAATTCAAAAACTGGTACAGACTCAGGTCATTGTTCCAGTTCCGATTTACCTACAAAACAAAAGTTATTATTCCAACCTGTTTGAAGTGCCGAAGCCAGACGGTTCGGTAAGGCCCATTTTAAACCTCAAGTCGCTGAACCCGTATTTACGTGTGTTCAAGATGGAGTCTCTGAGAGCGGTGATCTCAGGTCTGGAGTAAGGGGAATTCCTGGTGTCTTTGGACATTAAGGATGCGTACCTTCATGTTCCGATCTGGCCGCCTCATCAGGCTTATCTAAGGTTTGCATTACAGGACTGTGACTACCAGTTCCAGGCCCTGCCATTTGGCCTCTCCACAGCACCAAGGGTGTTCACCAAGGTAATGGCAGAGATGATGTTTCTACTCCTCATGCAGGGAGTAAACATAATACGGTACCTGGACGACCTGCTGATTAAGGCGCTGTCCAGGGAGAAGCTGTTGCACAGCATCGCCCTATCAACTCGATTGCTCCAGGATCACGGTTGGATTCTGAACCTGCCAAAATCTCACCTGGAACCAACGCGGAGGCTTTCGTTTTTTTGGGAATGATTCTGGATACGGAGGCACAGAGGGTATTCCTTCCGATGGTAAAGGCATTGGTGATCCAGTCCATGGTGCGGGACATCTTAAGACCGTCTCGGATATCAGTGCATCTTTGCATTCGCCTCCTAGGAAAGTTGGTAGCCTCTTACGAGGCTCTACAGTACGGAAGGTTTCACGCAAGACCCTCCCAGCTGGATCTGTTGGACAAGTGGTCCGGATCGCATTTTCACATACACCAGAGGATATGTCTGTCACCAAAGGCCAGGATCTCCCTTTTGTGGTTACTTCAGACATCTCACCTGACCGAAGGCCGAAGGTTCGGGATTCAAGATTGGATTCTGCTAACCACAAATGCAAGCCTCAGAGGTTGGGGAGCAGTCACCCAAGGGGAGCAGTTCCAAGGAAAGTGGTCATGTCAGGAAGCCATCCTTCCGATCAACATTCTGGAACTAAGGGCAATATACAACGCCCTTCTCCTAGTGTCCCATCTTCTTCGAGATCAAGCCGTTCAAGTCCAGTCGGACAACATGACGGCGGTGTCTTACATAATCCGACAGGGCGGTACGAAGAGCAGATCAGCCATGTCAGCGGTAACAAGAATCCTCCTCTGGGCGGAAAGGCACGCGGTGGCGTTGTCGGCGATCTTCATTCTGGGAGTGGACAACTGGGAAGCCGACTTCCTCAGCAGACATGACCTCCATCCAGGAGAGTGGGGACTTCACCCGCAGGTGTTCGAGTCCTTGACACATCGATGGGGGATTCCTCAAATCGACATGATGGCCTATCGTCTCAACAAGAAGCTCAAGCGGTATTGTTCCAGGTCGAGAGACCCACAAGCAGTGGCGGTGGACGCTCTGGTGACTCCATGGGTCTACCAGATGGTGTACGTGTTTCCGCCTCTTCCGTTGATCCCAAGGGTTCTCAAAAGAATAAAAAGGGAAAAGGTGCAAGCAATTCTCATTGCTCCAGACTGGCCAAGAAGGGCCTGGTACGCGGATCTACTGGAGTTGCTCCTGGAGGACCCGTGGCCTCTTCCTCTTCACAAGGATCTTCTACAGCAAGGGCCATTCGTCTATCAAGACTTACTGCTGCTACATTTGACGGCATGGAGGTTGAGCGTCAGATTCTAGCCCGGAAAGGCATTCCGGATAGGGCGATTTCTACTTTGATCCAAGCCAGAAAAGGGGTGACGTCTAAGCATTACCACCGTATTTGGAAGAAGTACGTCTCTTGTTGTGAGACCAGGAAAATTCCTGCGGCAGAATTTAAGCTGGGGCGTTTTCTTCTTTTTCTGCAGGCTGGAGTGGATGTGGGCCTACGTTTGGGCTCCTTTAAAAGTCCAGATTTCGGCCTTGTCCATTTTCTTCCACAAACAATTGGCGTCTCTTCCGGAGGTTCAGACCTTTTTGAAAGGTGTTCTACACATTCAACCGCCCTTTGTGCCTCCTATGGCACCTTGGGATCTCACTGTTGTGTTGCACTTCCTCCAGTCGGATTGGTTTGAGCCCTTACAGGCAGTGGACGTTAAGTTTCTTACATGGAAGACAGTTACACTGTTGGCCCTGGCTTTGGCCAGGCGAGTGTCGGAACTGGGGGCATTGTCTCACAAGAGCCCCTACTTGATTTTTTTATGAGGATCGGGCTGAACTCAGAACTCGTCAGCAGTTTCTTCCGAAGGTGGTGTCTGCTTTCACATCTACCAACCTATTGTGGTTCCGGTGCTTACTGACACCTCTGCTTCTTCAAAGTCCTTGAATGTTGTGAGGGCTTTGAAAATTTATGTACAACGGACGGCTTGTCACAGAAAGTCTGACTCGCTGTTTGTGCTCTATGATCCCAATAAGATTGGGTGTCCTGCTTCAAAGCAGTCTATTTCTCGCTGGATCAGGCTTACTATCCAACATGCCTATTCTATGGCAGGTTTACCAGTTCCAAATTCGGTACAGGCCCACTTTACTAGGTCGGTGGGTTCTCCCTGGGCAGCTGCCCGGGGTGTCTCTGCTTTACAGCTCTGCCGAGCAGCTACTTGTTCTGGTTTGAATACGTTTGCCAAGTTGTACAAGTTCGATACTTTGGCCGCTGAGGACCTTCAGTTTGGTAAATTTGTTCTGCAGGAACCTCAGCACTCTCCCACCCGGTTTGGGAGTTTTGGTACATCCCAATGGTACTAATGTAGACCCCAGTTTCCTCTAGGACGTAAGAGAAAATAGGATTTTAATTATCTACCAGTAAATCCTTTTCTTGTAGTCCGTAGAGGATACTGGGCGCCCGCCCGGTGCTTCGTTTTTCTGCACTGATATTTGGTTTAAGTATTGTTGTTGGTTCAGCTGTTACTGTTCCGATTCAAGTTGGGTTAGCATGGCTTTCCTCTTGTTTGTGTGTGCTGGTTCGAATCTTACCACTATTCAGTTAAATCCTTCTCTCGAAGTATGTTGTCTCCTCGGGCACAGTTTCTAGACTGAGTCTGGTAGGAGGGGCATAGAGGGAGGAGCCAGCCCACACTATTAATCTCTTAAAGTGCCCATGGCACCTAGTGGACCCGTCTATACCCCATGGTACTAATGTGGACCCCAGTATCCTCTATGGACTACGAGAAAAGGATTTACCGGTAGGTAATTAAAATCCTATTTTTGTTATCGTGCTATTGTATTGAAATTACTGATTATTGTGGACATAAACCCAGGTTCTAGAAATGGAACAAAGCTGCCCACTTCATGCAAATACCAGCCAGCAAAGGCCAGGTCACAGTCTTAGTCTGCTACACAGTGAGGGTCATTAATGAACTGCGCAGGAATGAGGCCCAAAGCGCAGTTACTTATGCGTATATCCATCCACCCAATGCATAGATAGCTGAATGCCCACATTCTACTCGTGGAAATGTCCCTGTAGAATTACCCTGCGTCTGTGTCTGCAGAATCGCGGGTCCGTATGGTCTGGCCATGGTGCAAAGGTGAGTCCAGTGCGGTACCTACTATCCTAACTCAATTTCAAGGAGGACAGAGACCTCCTGTGAAGCAGAAGGGCAGGGATTTCCAGTAATTATGGAAGTGGAGGAAATTCCTGTCTTTATTATATGTATCAGTCTCGTAGTTATTTCTTACAATGGTAGAATTAAATCTATAAATGCACTTTCCTGTGTACTGTGTCAGGTGTGTACAAAGAGAGCCCATTACTGTACCCGAGTTCTACCACTTCCAAGTATGCTGAGCCCATGTTTTGGGGAGAAACTTCTGTACATATAGACAGGGGAGGCCAATAGGCTGATGGTTTCCTTAAGTAGAAATCGCTTCTTGGAAGGGGAGAGAGAGCGTGCAAGAGCCAGTAAATTCTTAGACTTGGCACCAGGTACGGCTCTGCATATCAGACTTGCACCAAGTATTGCTCTGCATATCAGAATTTGCACCAGGTACGGCTCTGCATAGCAGACTTGCACCAAGTATTGCTCTGCATATCAGAATTGGCACCAGGTACGGCTCTGCATATCAGACTTGCACCAAGTATTGCTCTGCAAATCAGAATTAGCACCAGGTACGGCTCTGCATATCAGAATAGGCACCAGGTATGGCTCTGCATATCCGAATTGACAACAGGTATGTTTCTGCGTATCAGAATTGACACCAGGTACAGCTCTGCATATCACAATTGATACCAGGTATGGCTCTGTATATCAGAATTGGCACAAGGTACAGCTCTGCATATCAGACTTGCACCAGAGATTGTTTTGCATATCAGAATTGGCACCAGGTACAGCTCTGCATATCAGACTTGGCACCAACTACGGCCCTGCATCACAGACTTGGCATCAGGTACAGCTCTGCATATCAGAAATGGCACAAGTCCGAATTGGCATTAGGTACGGCTCTGCATATCAGACTTGCCACCAGGTACATCAATGCATAATAGAATTGGCACCAGGTACGGCTCTGCATATCAGAATTGATGCCAGGTATGGTTCTGCATATCAGAATTCATGCCAGGTACGGCTCTTCATATTGGATTTGGCACCAGGTACGGCTCTGCATATTGGATTTGGCACCAGGTACGGCTCTGCATATCAGAATTGGTACCAGATACGGCTCTGCATATCAGAATTGGCACCAGGTACAGCTCTGCATATCAGACTTGCATTAGGTATTGCTCTGCATATCAGAATTGGCACCAGGTACGGCTCTGCATATGAGACTTGCACCAGGTACGGCTCTACATATCGGACTTGGAACCAGGTACGGCTCTGCAAATCGGACTTGGCACCAGGTACGGCTCTGCAAATCGGACTTGGCACCAGGTACGGCTCTGCATATCAGAATTGGCACCAGGTATGGCTCTTCATATCAGAATTGGCACCAGATATGGCTCTGCATATCAGAATTGTCACCATGGTATGGCTCTACATATCAGAATTGGCACCAAGGTACATCTTTGCATATTAGAATTGGCACTAGGTACGGCTCTGCATATCAGAATTGGCACCAGGTATGGCTCTGCATATCAGAATAGGCACCAGGGTACGGCTTTGCATATTAGAATTGGCACCAGGTACGGCTCTGCATATCAGAATTGGCACCAGATATGGCTCTGCATATCAGAATTGGCACCATAGCACGGCTCTGCATATCAGAATTGGCACCATGGTACGGCTCTGCATCTCAGAATTGGCACTAGGTACCGCTCTGCATATCAGAATTGGCAACAGGTACGGCTCTGCATATCAGACTTGCAGCAGATATTGCTTTGCATATCAGATTTGGTACCAGGCACGGCTCTGCACATCAGACTCGCACCAGATATTGCTTTGCATATCAGAATTGGCACCAGGTACGGCTCTGCATATCAGAATTGGCACCAGGTATGGCTCTGCGTATCGGAATAGGCACCAGGGTACGGCTTTGCATATCGGAATTGGCACCAGGTACGGCTCTGCATATCAGAATTGGCAACAGGTACGGCTCTGCGTATCAGACTTGCACCAGATATTGCTTTGCATATCAGAATTGGCACCAGGTATGGCTCTGCATATCAGAATAGGCACCAGAGTACGGCTTTGCATATCGGAATTGGCACCAGGTACGGCTCTGCATATCAGAATTGGCAACAGGTACGGCTCTGCATATCAGACTTGCACCAGATATTGCTTTGCATATCAGAATTGGCACCAGGTACGGCTCTGCATATCAGAATTGGCATTAGGTACGGCTCTGCATATCAGGATTGGCATTAGGTACGGCTCTGCATATCAGAATTGGCACCAGGTGTGGCTCTGCATATCAGAATAGGCAGGGCCGGCCCTAACCAATATGATGCCCTAGGCAAGATTTTGGCTGGTGCCCCCTAGCACAACCACTGGTTCCGCCTCTGACCTTGCACCTCTTTCCCAGCACCATCACCCCTCACCTATAGCAGTCCTTATTTTGGTGTTTGTACCCCTATACTTTAAATAGGAACAGTTTGCACATTTGGCGCACAGCCCAAAAAGGGGTGTGTTTTTGCTGGCAAGGGGCATGGCCACACAATAGTTACCCCAATTCCAATTATGCCACACAGTACTGCAACTTTATTCACATTTGATCATGTGATAGTGTCCATAATTCATATTACATCCCACAGCAGTATCACTTTACTTAATAAACGTTACTCCTCACAGTAGAGCCCCTTATTCACATTATATCACACTGAATTGCTCCTTATTCACATTACACCACACTCTTGCTTTTTATTTACATTAGACGACACAGTAGTGCCCTTTCTATATGCAACGCCACATAGTAGTGCACCTTGTACACATAATGCCACACATTAGTAATGCATTTATACACCTAATTCCACACAGTAATGCCCCTTACACATGAGACACTTTATTAAAGTCCTTATAAACATAATGTGCCTTACACATTATGACAACCTTTATTAATGCCCTTTTACACATAATGTCCCTTACACATACTGTATGCCACACATTATTAATGCCCGTATACATATAATGACACACATAGTGCCCCCTACACATTTGCTGTACATTATTAGTGCCCCTATACACATAATGACACACATACAGTAGTACCCTGTTACACATATGCCACACATTATTAATGCCCTTATACACATAATGACACACATAGTGCCCCTTACACATATGTTGCACATTATTAATGCATTTTTACATGACACACATAATGCTCCTTACACATATTCCGAACACTACTGTACAACCAACCCACTCACATGCACACAGCACTCACACTGCCACTAAAACTGTGACCTCTGCCTCGGCTTGGATACAGATGTGTCCTCATAAATCTTGCCTCAATGCTAACATCGGGCACACCTTTTTTTTTTTATGAAAATGCATCATATTTGCATTGCTATGTGGCTAGGATGCACAAGCAGCTTCTGCTGATTAAAATGATATGCAGCATGCCTATATACTGTGTGAGACTGTGGCTGTATTTGCATATGAAATGCTACACACAGAATATAGGCATGCCGCATATCATTTTAATCAGCAGAAGCTGCTGATGCCCCTAGGCATATCAAATGCCCTAGGCAATTGCCTAGTTTGCCTATGCCTATGGCCGGCTCTGAGAATAGGCACCAGGGTACGGCTCTGCATATCAGAATTGGCACCAGGTATTGCTTTGCATACCAGAATTGGCAACAGGTATGGCTCTGCATATCAGACTTGCACCAGATATTGCTTTGCATATCAGATTTGGCACTAGGTACTGCTCTGCATATCAGAAACTGGCACTAGGTACGGCTCTGCATATCAGAAACTGGCACTAGGTACAGCTCTGTATATCAGAATTGGCACAAGGTATGGCTCTGCATATCAGAATAGGCACCAGGTATTGCTCTGCATATCAGACTTGGCACCAGGTATTGCTCTGCATATCAGAATTGGCAACAGGTACGGCTCTGCATATCATACTTGCATCAGGTATTGCTCTGCATATCATAATTGGCACCAGGTACGGCTCTGCATATCAGAATTGACACCAGGTACGGTTCTGCATATCACACTTATCAGACATGTCAGACGCCCCTGCGAAGAAAAAGATGGCGGCGGTGCCTCTGCATACATGCAGCATATGAAGGGGATCAACCTTAATTTCCCGCTCTGCAAGAATTGCGATCACATCGCTGGCGGCCATTAGCATGCTGGCCTTGCCCTGTGCTGGGCGGCTGCCGGCATGCGAGTGCTAGCAGCTGCAGTTTTATTTTTTTTAGTAAAACTGCAACTGAAGCTGACTAAGGCCCTATGTGTGTGTGTAATTATAGCATTAAACGTTCTAAATACTCGAGATCAGAGTCCGCCATGCAAGCAAGGGGGTGATTAGTAAAGTGCACACTGTTGCACTGCTAATGGTTTTATAGTTGCTATAAGGTGAACTGACAACAATAAAGTATCTGATTAGTCTCATAAACGCATAGGGGGTAGGTATAATTATGTACTTGGAGTATTATATGATGTGAGCGTTACACAGGTAATAAAATAAGAGAAGATAATAAAGTAAAATACAATAAGATGGGTGAGTGAAATAAATAGTATCAAAATAAATAAATAATAAGTAATATGAGTATTGAGAGATACGGAATAGTGTTCAGTGCGAGAGCGTTGTTGTAAGTGGCACAATAGCCTGAGTAATAATGTAAGGTTCCAAAATTCCCTAAGTAGAGGATGCCTCTTCCTATATACGAATTAGAGATGTGCGGCGGGCACTTTTTGTGTTTTGGTTTTGGGTCTGGATCCTCGCTCGTGTTTTGGATCTGGATTGGTTTTGCCAAAACCACCCATACGGGTTTTGGTTTTGGATCTGGATGATTTTTTTAAAAGAACACAAAAAAAAGCTATCACAGAATTTGGGGGTAATTTTGATCCTACAGTATTATTAACCTCAATAACATTCATTTCCACTCATTTCCAGTCTATTCTGAACACCTCACAATATTGTTTTTAGGCCTAAAGGTTTTCCCGAGGTCGATGTATGACTAAGCTAAGCGACACAAGTTTGCGGCACAAACACCTGGCCCATCTAGGAGTGGCACTGCAGTGGCAGACAGGATGGCACTTCAAAAAACTAGGCCCCAAATAGCACATCATGCAAAGAAGAAAAAGAGGTGCAATGAGGTACAGTAGCTGTATGACTAAGCTAAGCGACACAAGTGTGCGGCACAAACACCTGGCCCATCTAGGAGTGGCACTGCAGTGGCAAACAGGATGGCACTTAAAAAAACTAGTCCCCAAACAGCACATGATGCAAAGAAAAAAAGAGGTGCACCGAGGTTGCTGTATGACTAAGCTAAGCGACACAAGTGTGCGGCACAAACACCTGGGCCATCTAGCAGTGGCACGCAGTGATTGAATGTCGAAAGTGGCCCGCAAAATTTTGCGGGCCACCGACAGCATCTCCTGCACGCCCCTGTCATTTCTAAAAAAAATTCTGCACCACCAAATTAATTGTATGTGCAAAACATGGGACGTGCTGGAATTTGCCCAGATGTAATGCACGCACAATATTGGTGGCATTGTCCGATATCACAAATCCCCAGGAGAGTCTAACTGGGGTAAGCCATTGTGCGATGATGTCCCTCAGTTTCCGTAAGAGGTTGTCAGCAGTGTGCCTCTTACGGAAACCGGTGATACACAGCGTAGCCTGCCTAGGAACGAGCTGGCGTTTGTGAGATGCTGCTACTGGTGCCACCGCTGATGTTGTTGCTGCGGGAGTCAATACATCTACCCAGTTGGCTGTCACAGTCATGTAGTCCTTAGTTTTCCCTGCTCCACTTGTCCACATGTCCATGGTTAAGTGGACACTGGGTACAACCGCATTTTTCAGGACACTGAGGACACTTTTCTTAATGTCCCTGTACAGTCCGGTAACCGCTTTCCTAGTGAAGTGGAATGTAGATGGGATTTGGTACCGGGGACACACTACTTCCATCAATTGTCTAAATTCCACTGCACTAATGGCGGATACCGGACGGACGTCTAACACCAACATAGCTGTCAAGGCCTCAGTTATCCACCTTGCAACAGGATGACTGCTGTCATATTTCATATTCCTCGCAAAGGACTGTTGGACAGTCATTTGCTTAGTTGAAGTAGTATAAGTGGTCTTCCGACTTCCCCTCTGGGATGACGATTGACTCCCAGCAGCAACAACAGCAACGGCAGCAGCAGCAGGAGGAAGTGGTTCTTGATCTTTCCCTATTTTATCCTCCAAATTTTTGTTCTCCATTATTTTTCTGGAGTAATATAACAAAATGCAGCACAGGAGAGTGTACCTCTACACCACACAGGGCAAACCCTGTAAAAATTATTTGGATTAAATATGTAATAACCCCTTATTTGGAGTAAATAATATACAGCACAGGACAGTACCATTGAACTTATATGGCAGCACCACGGGACTGGACTCATACAGCAGTACCACTGGACTGGATTTATACGGCAGTACCACTGGACTGGATTTATACGGCAGTACCACTGGACTGGACTTATACGGCAGTATCACTGGACATATACAGCAGTATCACTGGACTTATACGGCAGTACCAATGGACTGGAATTATATGGCAGTGCCACTGGATTTATACGGCAGTACCACTGGACATATACAGCAGTATCACTGGACTTATACGGCAGTACCAATGGACTGGAATTATATGGCAGTGCCACTGGATTTATACGGCAGTACCACTGGACATATACGGCAGTATCACTGGACTGAATTTATACGGCAGTACCACTGGACTTATACGGCAGTATCACTGGACATATACAGCAGTATCACTGGACTTATACGGCAGTTCCAATGGATTTATACGGCAGTACCACTGAACTTATACGGCAGTGTCACTGGACTTATACGTCAGTATCACTGGACATATACAGCAGTGCAGTATCACTGGACTTATACGGCAGTACCAATGGACTTATACGGCAGTACCACTGGACTGGATTTATATGGCAGTACCACTGGACTTATATGGCAGTATCACTGGACATATACAACAGTATCACTGAACTTATACAGCAGTGTCACTGGACTTATACGGCAGTATCACTGAACATATACAGCAGTATCATTGGACTTATACGGCAGTACCAATAGAATTATACGGCAGTACCACTGGACTGGATTTATACAGCAGTACCACTGGATTTATATGGCAATACCACTGGACATATACGGCAGTATCACTGGAATGAGATGGCAATATCACTGGACTGGACTTATATGGCAGTACCACTGGACTTATATGGCAGTACCACTGGACTTATATGGCAGTACCACTGGACTGAATTTGTACGGCAGTACCACTGGAATTATATGGCAGTACCACTGGAATTATATGGCAGTATCACTGGACATATACAGCAGTATCACTGGACTTATATGGCAGTACCACTGGACTGAATTTATACGGCAGTATCACTGGACTTATACAGCAGTATCACTGGACATATACAGCAGTATCACTGGACTTATACGGCAGTACCAATGGACTGGAATTATATGGCAGTGCCACTGGATTTATATGGCAGTACCACTGGACTTATATGGCAGTATCACTGGACATATACAGCAGTATCACTGGACTTATACGGCAGTACCAATGGATTTATATGGCAGTACCACTGAACTTATACGGCAGTGTCACTGGACTTATACGGCAGTACCAATGGACTTATACGGCAGTACCACTGGACTGGATTTATATGGCAGTACCACTGGACTTATATGTCAGTAACACTGGACATATACAGCAGTATCACTGGACTTATACGGCAGTACCACAGAACTTATACGGCAGTGTCACTGGACTTATATGGCAGTATCACTGAACATATACAGCAGTATCATTGGACTTATACGGCAGTACCAATGGAATTATACGGCAGTACCACTGGACTGGATTTATACAGCAATACCACTGGATTTATATGGCATTACCACTGGACATATACGGCAGTATCACTGGAATAAGATGGCAATATCACTGGACTGGACTTATACGGCAGTATCACTGGACTTATACAGCAGTGTCACTGGATTTATACGGCAGTATCACTGGACTGGATTTAAATGGCAGTACCACTGGACTTATACGGCAATACCACTGGACATATACGGCAGTATCACTGGAATTATATGGCATTCCCACTGGACTTATATGGCAGTACCACTGGACTGGACATATATGGCAGTACCACTGGACATATACGGCAGTACCACTGGACATATACGGCAGTACCACTGGACTTATACGGCAGTACCACTGTACTTATACGGCAGTACCACTGGACTGGATTTATACGGCAGTACCACTGGACTTATACGGCAGTACCACTGGACTTATACGGCAGTACCACTGGACTTATACGGCAGTACCACTGGACTTATACGGCAGTACCAATGGATTTATACCGCAGTGCCACTGAACTTATACGGCAGTGTCACTGGACTTATACGTCAGTACCACTGGACTTATATGGCAGTACCACTGGACTTATATGGCAGTACCACTGGACTGGATTTATATGGCAGTACCACTGGACTTATACGGCAGTACCACTGGACTTATACGGCAGTACCACTGGACTTATACGGCAGTACCACTGGACTTATACGGCAGTACCACTGGACTTATATGGCAGTATCACTGGACATATACAGCAGTATCACTGGACTTATACGGCAGTACCAATGGATTTATACGTCAGTACCACTGGGCTTATATGGCAGTACCACTGGACTTATATGGCAGTACCACTGGACTTATATGGCAGTACCATTGGACTTATATGGCAGTACCACTGGACTGAATTTATACGGCAGTACCACTGGACTTATATGGCAGTACCACTGGACTTATATGGCAGTACCACTGGACTTATATGGCAGTATCACTGGACTTATATGGCAGTATCACTGGACTTATACGGCAGTACCACTGGACTTATACGGCAGTACCACTGGACTTATACGGCAGTACCACTGGACTTATACGGCAGTACCACTGGACTTATACGGCAGTACCAATGGACTTATATGGCAGTACCACTGGACTGAATTTATATGGCAGTATCACTGGAATTATATGGCAGTACCACTGGACATATACAGCAGTATCACTGGACTTATATGGCAGTACCAATGGATTTATACGGCAGTACCACAGAACTTATACGGCAGTGTTACTGGACTTATACGGCAGTATCACTGAACATATACAGCAGTATCATTGGACTTATACGGCAGTACCAATGGACTTATACGGCAGTACCACTGGACTGGATTTATATGGCAGTACCACTGGACTGGATTTATATGGCAGTACCACTGGACATATACAGCAGTATCACTGGACTTATATGGCAATACCACTGGACTTATATGGCAGTACCACTGGACTTATATGGCAGTACCACTGGACTGGATTTATACGGCACTACCACTGGACTTATATGGCAGTACCACTGGACTTATATGGCAGTACCACTGGACTGGATTTATACGGCACTACCACTGGACTTATATGGCAGTACCACTGGACTTATATGGCAGTACCACTGGACTTATATGTCAGTATCACTGGACTTATACGGCAGTACCACTGGACTTATACGGCAGTACCAATGGACTTATATGTCAGTATCACTGGACATATACAGCAGTATCACTGGACTTATACGGCAGTACCAATGGATTTATACGTCAGTACCACTGGGCTTATATGGCAGTACCACTGGACTTATATGGCAGTACCACTGGACTTATATGGCAGTACCACTGGACTTATATGGCAGTACCACTGGACTGAATTTATACGGCAGTACCACTGGACTTATATGGCAGTACCAATGGACTGAATTTATATGGCAGTATCACTGGAATTATATGGCAGTTCCACTGGACTTATATGGCAGTATCACTGGACATATACAGCAGTATCACTGGACTTATACGGCAGTACCAATGGATTTATACTGCAGTACCACTGAACTTATACAGCAGTGTCACTGGACTTATACGGCAGTATCACTGAACATATACAGCAGTATCATTGGACTTATACGGCAGTACCAATGGACTTATACGGCAGTACCACTGGACTGGATTTATATGGCAGTACCACTGGACTTATATGGCAGTATCACTGGACATATACAGCAGTATCACTGGACTTATACGGCAGTACCAATGGATTTATACCGCAGTACCACTGAACTTATACGGCAGTGTCACTGGACTTATATGGCAGTATCACTGGACATATACAGCAGTATCATTGGACTTATACGGCAGTACCAATGGACTTATATGGCAGTACCACTGGACTGGATTATACAGCGGTACCACTGGATTTATATGGCAATACCACTGGACATATATGGCAGTATCACTGGAATAAGATGGCAGTATCACTGGACTGGACTTAGACGGCAGTATCACTGGACTTATATCGCAGTATCACTGGATTTATACGGCAGTATTACTGGACTGGATTTATACGGCAGTACCACTGGATTTATACGGCAATACCACTGGACATATACGGCAGTATCACTGGAATTATATGGCAGTACCACTGGACTGGATTTATACAGCAGTACCACTGGATTTATATGGCAATACCACTGGACATATACGGCAGTATCACTGGAATAAGATGGCAGTATCACTGGACTGGACTTATACGGCAGTATCACTGGACTTATACGGCAGTATCACTGGATTTCTATGGCAGTATCACTGGACTGGATTTATACGGCAATACCACTGGACATATACGGCAATACCACTGGACATATACGGCAGTATCACTGGAATTATATGGCAGTACCACTGGACTGGATTTATACGGCAGTACCACTGGACATATATACGGCAGTACCACTGGACTTATACGGCAGTATCACTGGGGTTATACAGCAGCACAGGGACACCACCACTGTACTGATGCAGGACAACACAGCACCACTGCAATGGATTGGACTTATACAGCAGCACTGGACATATGGCAGCAGAGGACACCACCACTGTGACTGGACTGATGAACAAGACAAGACACTACCACTGGACTGATGAAGGACCACATGGCACCACTGCACTGGCCTTAAACAGCTACACTGAACATATGGCAGCAGAGGACACCACCACTGTGACTGGACTGATGCAGCACAGGGACACCACCACTGGACTGATGCAGGACAACACAGCACCACTGCAATGGACTGGACTTATACAGCAGCACTGGACATACAGCAGCAGAGGACACCACCACTGTGACTGGACTGATGCAACATAAGACATTACACTGGACTGAGCAGCACAAGACAGCACTGGAATCGCCACCCCACTTTACCACACAGACACTGAGGACGGAGACACGTCCTCTCGCTACACTCTCCAATTCCTGAGTGAAAATGGCGGTGATGCGCGGCTCCTTATATGGAATCCAAAACCTGCGAGAATCCGACAGCGGGATGATGACGTTTTGCCTCGTTCTGGTTTCCGAGTCTGGCAGGAAAACCCGAGCCGGGCTCTGATCCGGGCTCGGGACGTGAAGTTCGGTAGGGTTCGGTTCTCAGAGAACCGAACCCGCTCATCTCCAATACAAATGTGCGGCTGAGAGTACGAGTATAAGTTTACCTGACAATAACGTGAGTTTTTTTTATTTTATGTGTAGGTTCTACTGATTATCTAATCTCCTTTTATGTTTATTGTTTAATAACACTAATGTTTTATATAAGTATTCTAGTAGGTCAGTGACCTAGCCAGGAGAGTACTTTCCTGTTTTTTTGTGCTTCGTATATTAGGTAGACTGTCAGATGTGAGCCTCATCTTTGGTATTTGGTGCCATGCATTGATCAGACCTGTACTGGATACCAGATATTAATCTCTTGAGTCATTAACAGTGACAGAGTTTTACACTCATGCTCTGCAGTAACAGTTTATTTACTTTATAGAGGGAGTAGGAGGCAGGGCCATAAGGTGGGCTGTGCAGTCGGTGCCGTCACACAGTTCGGAGTGCCCTGGGGCAGCACCCTCACTTCTTGTGCATCTGACTAGCAGGGTGCCGTATGAACGGTGTGTCCTTTGGTGCAATAGTGAACCGTAGATGGTGGACCCGCACACCCACCCTAACGGGCACAGACTTATGACGGTGTGCGCTCAAATAGGTGGGCAGTGACTGCACACGGCGGGCTGGCACCCAGATACGGGGATGGTAGGAGGTACAGAAAGCAAAAAATGGTGAGGGTAAAAGGAACTGGGGGACAAATACAGCAGATGATGCTCATATAACAAAACTCCCTTTAGATTAAAAGCAGCTGATTATTATTCTTAATGGAATAACGTGCCTCCCCTAGAGAACAGGCAGAGCTAAAGAAACTTATATGGAGAAGAGCAAGCATCATTAGGATCCGTGCAATTACATTTGTATACCTATAACTGGTAACTGGGCTGTGCAGTATAGCTGGAGCTGAGACTGGTAACTGGGCTGTGCAGTATAGCTGGGGCTGAGACTGGTAACTGGGCTGTGCACTGCAGTATAGCTGGTATAGAGGCTGGTAACTGGGCTGTGCAGTATAGCTGGTATAGAGGCCGGTAACTGGGCTGTGCAGTACAGCTGGTATAGAGGCTGGTAACTGGGCTGTGCAGTATAGCTGGTATAGAGGCTGGTAACTGGGCTGTGCAGTATAGCTGGTATAGAGGCTGGTAACTGGGCTGTGCAGTATAGCTGGTATAGAGGCCGGTAACTGGGCTGTGCAGTATAGCTGGTATAGAGGCCTGTAACTGGGCTGTGCAGTACAGCTAGTATAGAGGCTGGTAACTGGGCTGTGCAGTATAGCTGGTATAGAGGCTGGTAACTGGGCTGTGCAGTACAGCTGATATAGAGGCCGGTAACTGGGCTGTGCAGTACAGCTGGTATAGAGGCCGGTAACTGGGCTGTGCAGTATAGCTGGTATAGAGGCCGGTAACTGGGCTGTGCAGTATAGCTGGTATAGAGGCCGGTAACTGGGCTGTGCAGTATAGCTGGTATAGAGGCCGGTAACTGGGCTGTGCAGTATAGCTGGTATAGAGGCCGGTAACTGGGCTGTGCAGTACAGCTGGTATAGAGGCCGGTAACTGGGCTGTGCAGTATAGCTGGTATAGAGGCTGGTAACTGGGCTGTGCAGTATAGCTGGTATAGAGGCCGGTAACTGGGTTGTGCAGTATAGCTGGTATAGAGGCTGGTAACTGTGCAGCACAGCCCAGTTACCGGCCTCTATACCAGCTGGTATAGAGGCCGGTAACTGGGCTGTGCTGTGCAGTATAGCTGGTATAGATGCTGGTAACTGGGCTGTGCAGTACAGCTGGTATAGAGGCTGGTAACTGGGCTGTGCAGTATAGCTGGTATAGAGGCCGGTAACTGGGCTGTGCAATATAGCTGGTATAGAGGCCGGTAACTGGGCTGTGCAGTACAGCTGGTATAGAGGCTGGTAACTGGGCTGTGCAGTATAGCTGGTATAGAGGCCGGTAACTGGGTTGTGCAGTATAGCTGGTATAGAGGCTGGTAACTGGGCTGTGCAGTACAGCTGGTATAGAGGCCGGTAACTGGGCTGTGCAGTATAGCTGGTATAGAGGCTGGTAACTGGGCTGTGCAGTACAGCTGGTATAGAGGCCGGTAACTGGGCTGTGCAGTATAGCTGGTATAGAGGCCGGTAACTGGGCTGTGCAGTACAGCTGGTATGGAGGCCGGTAACTGGGCTGTGCAGTACAGCTGGTATGGAGGCCGGTAACTGGGCTGTGCAGTAAAGCTGGTATGGAGGCCGGTAACTGGGCTGTGCAGTAAAGCTGGTATGGAGGCCGGTAACTGGGCTGTGCAGTACAGCTGGTATGGAGGCCGGTAACTGGGCTGTGCAGTACAGCTGGTATAGAGGCCGGTAACTGGGCTGTGCAGTACAGCTGGTATAGAGGCCGGTAACTGGGCTGTGCAGTACAGCTGGTATAGAGGCCGGTAACTGGGCTGTGCAGTACAGCTGGTATAGAGGCCGGTAACTGGGCTGTGCAGTACAGCTGGTATAGAGGCCGGTAACTGGGCTGTGCAGTACAGCTGGTATAGAGGCCGGTAACTGGGCTGTGCAGTACAGCTGGTATAGAGGCCGGTAACTGGGCTGTGCAGTACAGCTGGTATAGAGGCCAGTAACTGGGCTGTGCAGTACAGCTGGTATAGAGGCCGGTAATTGGGCTGTGCAGTACAGCTGGTATAGAGGCCGATAACTGGGCTGTGCAGTATAGCTGGTATAGAGGCCGATAACTGGGCTGTGCAGTATAGCTGGTATAGAGGCCGGTAACTGGGCTGTGCAGTATAGCGGATATAGGTGGTCATTCCGAGTTGATCGCTCGCTAGCAGTTTTTAGCAGCCATGCAAACGCTATGCCGCCTCCCACTGGGAGTGTATTTTAGCTTAGCAGAAGTGCGAACGAAAGGATCGCAGAGCGGCTACAAAATAATTTTGTGTAGTTTCAGAGTAGCTTCAAACCTACTCAGCACTTGCGATCACTTCAGACCTTTCAGTTCCTGATTTGACGTCACAAACCCGCCCAGCCACGCCTGCATTTTTTCTAGCACGCCTGCGTTTTTCCGAACACTCCCTGAAAACGGTCAGTTGACACCCAGAAACGCCCCCTTCCTGTCAATCACTCTGTGGCAGCCAGTTCGACTGGAAAGCATCACTAGACCCTGTAGACATTGTTCGTTGTAATAGTAACAGAATTTGACGGCAGATAAGAACCACTTGGCCCATCTAGTCTGCCCCTTTTTTTTTTTTTTTTTACATTAGTTTTTTTCTCTAACCTTGTTTGATCCTTATTTCTTTGTAAGGATATCCTTATGTCTATCCCATGCAGTGGCAAACGCAGGATTTGCAAGGGGGGGGGTTCCAGAACTGGGCGGAGCCAATCACGGGGGTGGGGACTGAGGTGACTCAGTATATGCTGGGTCCGTAAAACTAGTGTGTCTGTGTGTGTGTGTGTGTGTATGTGTATGTATGTATGTGTATATATATATACATACATACATACATACATACATACATACATACATACATACATACACACGGGTGGTCTTCAGTATGCCGGCGGTCGGGCTCCCGGCGACCAGCATACCGGCGCCGGGAGCCCGACCGCTGGCATACCGACACTTATTCTCCCTCGTGGGGGTCCACGACCCCCCTGGAGGGAGAATAGAATAGTGTGGCGCGCGCCACCGTGCCCGCAAGGGGCTCAGTTGCGCTCGCCACACTGTCAGTAAGCCGGCGGCCGGCCTCCCGGCGCAGGTATGCTGGTCGCCGGGAGATCGTAGTGAACCCATGTACACATATACATAGCATATTAAACATGCATACATATATATATATATATATATATATATATACACACACATACAGTACACATATATATACACATGTATATATATTTCTATATGTATATCATATGTGTGTGTGTGTGTGTGTGTGTGTGTGTGTGTGTGTGTGTGTGTGTGTTTATATGTATGTATGTATATACATGTGTATATATGTAGGCACATGGATAAATATGTACTTTAATTAAAATAAAGTAAACTTTTATTGCACTTGCAAGTGCCACCAGGAAGACAGCAGGCTGCAGAGGACGCTAGACAGTCATTAATAATACTCATGCAGCTTTTTTTTTTTTTTTTTTTTTAGTGGAGGGGGGTTTCTGGGTACTCGGAAACCCCCCCTGGGTGCGCCACTGCCATGCATGTTTAAATTGCTCCACTGTCTTAGCCTCTACCACCTCTGATGGGAGGCGGTGCGCATTGCACCGCATATGCATGCGCAGAAGTGCCATTTTTTTTGCCTCATCGCTGCACAGCGAACGAATGCAGCTAGCGACCAACTCGGAATGACCACCATAGAGCTAGTGAAGATGGAGTGACATAATTCTATACAACCTTTGCCCGATGAACTTCTCATATACCTTCCCTCCCCCGGCCCGAACCAAGGGGGTAATTCAAATGCTAGGGTGCGTTTTTTGCGATCAGGTAGTCTCTGCACAGCCCATGACTTACTCAGCCGCTGCGATGATCGGGGCCGGAGCTGACGTCACGAATCCTCCCACAAAACGCCTGGTCCCTCCTGCGTTTTTCCGGACACTCCCTAGAAATGGTCAGTTGCCACCCACAAACGCCCTCTTCCTGTCAATCCTCTTGCGATCGCCGGAATGATCGGATATTTCGCACCATCCCGTCGCTCCCCGTCGCGCCTGTACATTGCGCTGCATGCGCAATTCAGACCTGATCGCCCGCTGTGCGCAAACGCATAGCAACGATCAGCTCTGAATTACCCCCCAAGTACCGCGCACCTGCCCTGCCCGCCCGCCCACCATGGAATAATAAAGATGAAATAAAAAATGAAAGAAAAAAAAAGTTAGTGGTGTACCGATTCGGGCTGCCTTGCATGCTCAGGTAGTAAGTACCCACCACACACTGCACCCATTTTTAAATACTTGCCTTTTCAGAGTGCAGCGTAGGGCGCAGCAGCCGCTGCGAAAATCGCAGCCAAAATGGCCGTGGCGCATGCACAGTAGTGGAATTGGTCTCCAGAATATGGTGGGTGCGATGTTTCCGGAGATCTGCGCCGCATGTGCACAATGACGGAGTCTGCTGCACCGTGGGGAGGAGATGGCCCACATGGAGTCTGTGCATGAGCCCCCTCCTCTGTTTTACGCCCCCGGTAACCCGCCACCCCCCCCTCCCTCAGCGCAGTAGCCTATAGTATCCTATAGGCTACTCTGTTGCAAATCGTCTCCAGGGATGCAGGTTATGCTTTTATTCTCGAGTAACTGTGTAATTCCATACAATCATGAATCAGGCCCCGAAACAGATACTGAGAATTGCGTCTTTATGCCATATTCTGCCTTTATAAAAGTGATTCCTATTATTCTCCTTATTACAGAATTCGATCAACTGAGGGCGGAGAACACATGGTCTCCTAACTGGTGTAAAATGAGGATAAAGCATTTAGAATGTATCCTGCAATCAGAGCCTATAATCAAGTACTTGTGGCACAATCAGCGGGCACAGGTTATTAAACGTCCTATTGTTGGCATAATACCCTCAGGGTACCATAAACACAGCTGTGATAGCCGATGCTGCCAGCAACACCCTTATATTGCGCCGAAGCTGTTTATGAAACGTTGAGATCGAGCTATATATAAGATAAGTACTGATTATACGGACACAGCTATTTGGGGTATATTTTGGGTACTGTTTCCTCATTTCGCCTCTGTCACAATAAACAATCCTGTTACGGTGACGCTATTATTTCCATTTAAGATGCTGAAAACCAGAGTTAACGGTAAACATGGGAACTGTTGGTGTTGATGATGATCCAGATTCCTTGTGCGTGGGCAGCATCTCCCCAGATACGGCTGTTTATGGTTGGTATAAAGGCACAAAAGTTTGCATTTAAAAGATACTGCACTGGAGGGGAGATGTATCAAGCCTTGGAGAGAGATAAAGTGGAGAAGTTGCCAACCCAACTTCTTCTAACATTTATCTATCTCAGTCTATGAAATGACGATGGGTAACGTCTCCATTGTATCTATCTCCTAGGTTTGATCAGCGGTGCAAGTGGGCGGGTACGGAGTACCCTTAAGAATTTAGCCATGGGTACGCTGTACCCACCGCCAACGGGCCGCCGCTCCTCGCCACTCCCTCCCTCCGCTGCTTACCGCCGCTGCTGCGAGGGGAGGAGAGCGCAGCGTTCACCTCTCCTGCCCCTCAGTGTCTTCCTTCAATTCAGCGCCGGCCCGTGAGGCAATCAGAGCTCGTGGACCGGCAGCCAAGGCTGCCGGACCGCGAGCTTTGACTGGCTCACGGATCGGCGGTGAATTGAAGGAAGACACCCGCACCGCCACCGGAGACTGAGGGGCAGGAGAGGTGCACGCTGCGCTCTCCTCCCCTCACACACATGTAGCCATGTAATAAATAAATAAATAGATAAATATTTATATAGCACCTATAATATAAAAATATATATAATATAAAAGTTAATGTAAGTGAAATTCATTTATGTGGTTATAGTATATTTATGTCCAATGTTGGTAGTAATTGACATGTGGTTTATAGCAATAGACAGCTGGTCTGACTGACTTACAGCTGAAATCTGTCATAGGCTGAGTTCCTACTTGCCGCTCCAAGCTGAATGGAGATAGCCTGCAAGGGCGGCAAGAATAGTACCTCGAGACATCTATCTGCTTCACGCGCTATGGTAGTAACAGTCTGCCGGGCGGGAAGCAGAGACTCACGCGCTCGCTGTTCTAACCGCGAGCCGCTGGAGACGGGGAGACGCGCTGATTGGCGCCGGGGATGAGAGGCCACCAATGGGTATCTGCCGGTCAGCACGAGCCTGGGGAGGGAGAGAGTTAAAAGTGGGCTCCTCAGCGCTGACCGGCAGTCTGCAGATCCCTCGGTCAGTACGCTGTTCCTACTAGCTATCCCTGCCACTAAGAGCTGTACATTGGGCAGTGGATGAGCAGTGGGACTGTGGCCAGTACCTGAGCAAAATCCTGGGTACAGGCGCATTGGGTAGTGTGCTGAGGTTTCCCTGGCTGCCACTCATTCTCGCTGTAAACATTCAGTGAGCGGCAGGGAGACTGATGCAGCTACATCCTATGCATGCCTATGGGTACTATAGCAATGCTCATGACTACACTCACAGCCACTTCACTTGCTGTAAACCTAAAGTGGACTGTGGGGAAGGTTATGAGGCAGCAAGCTAGGTACTAAGAGCCAGGTACACCACGGTATCTCTGTCTGCCACAACTATTCGCTGTATACATCAGTGGCAGGCAAAGCGGAGAGAGCCATTCGGTGTTAATGCCATCCTGAGCCCAACCGGGTCACGGCAGCAGAAGTTCAGCCGATCACCCTACTACGCCAGAGAGAGAGGGAGAGCCAGGTGTAGTTGGGACCAAGCTACTGAGGACAGAGTTGAGGGAGAGACAGTGTCAGCAATACCAGCTCAGAGCATCGTAAAGCTGTTTCAGAGGAAGCTGTGAGTCCAGATATTCGTGGACGGGTGAGAACTAAAATTTGCATTCACCTGCAGTACTCAGACATTTAATCTATGAACTTTGACATTTAATGAGCTGTATGTAAGGACTATAGAGCACTAGTACCAAGAAAGTTTTGAGCCTAATACACAAACAACTTTAATACAACGAGCCATCCAGTTACAATATAAGGAGTGATTTTCCAAGTATAGTGTGCCTATAAGAAAGACATCTGGAGTACACTGACGGGCAAGCTCAACAATACTTTGGTAACTTTCAAAGACACATAAATTGTATCAGTGCTGTTTGGCTCAACAAAGTAACTATATATTCTGGGAGCACTGCCAGACTTTCCATATATTGGATACAGTAGTAAAGGAAACAAAACTGATACAGATACTGTTTGGCTAAGTAAGAATAATTTACCCTGTGGAATCCACCAAGTCAGAATAACATGTTCTACGAGAATATATGAAAAATTCAATTAACATATTAATCTCTAAAACGAGATTGGAAGGAGTTCAGCACACAAACTGATTTATTGAACAGCAACAAAGGATATGCCTTTGTAATAATACACATATATATATATATATATATATTTATGAGATATTAAGACTTGAATAGTTTTGTAAAATTACTGAATAGTAACCCAACCCTGATGTATTTATGAAGTATGTTATGCATAACATTTAGTATTGCAATCCAGGTGTACACCTAGGAATATTTTTATATATTTGCCTAGGCAATATTCGGTAGCTACCAAAAGGTAATTTTTTGTATTGCATGCAGGTAAAACTGTATAGGCCTTGAGGGTAGGATTAGAAGGGAACGTGCGACTTACAAAATGTATTTTCTTGTGATATTACAATTTTTGTGATATTATACTACCATCACTATTAAAATTGTTACTTTTGTTTAAACACAAGAAAGCAGTGTGTAGGGTGGTAATATTAGCTGGGTGTTAATATTATCTATTAAATTGAAATATTACTAGCTGCCCCAAGCCAGCCTAATATAATAAGAAAGAAATAATAATCTATATCATCTAGAGTTAAGCTTGGGTGGAGGCACTGAATGTCAATAGTTTAGTAGTTTATAGCCCATTATTAGTATACGTAACCAAGGGTTACACACAGGACAGCAGCAGCGGTGAGCAGCAGGGGAAGGGGGGGGGGGGGCATGTGTACCTGGCACTGGGGGCATATCTGGCACTAGGGGCATATCATATCTGGCACTGGGGGGACGTGTATCTGGCACTGGGGGGGACGTGTATCTGGCACTGGGGGCATATCTGGCACTGCAGGGGACATGTGTATCTGGCACTGGGGGCATATCTGGCACTGCGGGGGACATGTGTATCTGGCACTGGGGGGACATGTGTATCTGGCACTGGGGGCATATCTGGCACTGCGGGGGACATGTGTATCTGGCACTGGGGGCATATCTGGCACTGGGGGGACATGTGTATCTGGCACTGGGGGGACATGTGTATCTGGCACTGGGGGGATATGTGTATCTGGCACTGGGGGGATATGTGTATTTGGCACTGGGGGCATATCTGGCACTGCGGGGGACATGTGTATCTGGCACTGGGGGCATATCTGGCGCTGCAGGGGACATGTGTATCTGGCACTGGGGGCATATCTGGCACTGCGGGGGACATGTGTATCTGGCACTGGGGGCATATCTGGCACTGGGGGGATATGTGTATCTGGCACTGGGGGTATATCTGGCACTGGGGGGGACATGTGTATCTGGCACTGGGGGCATCTGTATCTGGCACTGGGAGCGTATCTGGCACTGGGGGGACATGTGTATCTGGCACTGGGGGCATATCTGGCACTGGGGGGGACATGTGTATCTGGCACTGGGGGCATATCTGGCACTGCGGGGGACATGTGTATCTGGCACTGGGGGCATATCTGGCACTGCGGGGGACATGTGTATCTGGCACTGGGGGCATATCTGGCACTGGGGGGGACATGTGTATCTGGCACTGGGGGCATATCTGGCACTGGGCGGACATGTGTATCTGGCACTGGGGGCATATCTGGCACTGCGGGGGACATGTGTATCTGGCACTGGGGGCATATCTGGCACTGGGGGGGACCAGAGGCGTAACTAGGGTTTTCGGAGCCCAGGGCAAGATGGAAAATGGCGCACCCCAAAAACAAACAAACAAACAAACATAAAAAGAAGCATGTATGTGCACCGAAAAATGGGTGTGGCCACACCCCAGAAGGGGTGTGGCCACGCACCAGAAGGGTGTGGCCACTGAAAATGCCCCACAGTGCCAGATACAATGCCCCACAGTGCCAGATACAATGCCCCACAGTGCCAGATACATGCCCCACAGTGCCAGATACATGCCCCACTGTGCCAGTTACATGCCCCACAGTGCCAGTTACAAGACTCTCCCCCCCCCCCCCTGTCAGTCACTCACTGCTGCGCCTCTCCTGCCCCTCACCGCTCCAGGTCTCCGGCGGCGGCTATGTGGCGCCGGTTCGCTAGCCAATCAGAGCTCGCGGACTGACAGCCAATCAGGAGCTGGTCCGCAAGCTTTGATTGGCTAAAGCCGCTGGAGACCGGACACACGCAGCGCTGCTAGTGCTGGCAGCGGCGGTGAGGGGAGGGAGAGACGCTGCGCTCTCCTCCCCTCACATTTCGGCATGACGGGGGCGAGTGGGGCATGATGCCCTGGTCGCCTGCGGCGCCCCCCTCTCTTGGGCCTGCAAGGCGCCCAGGGCACGTGCCCCACTCGCCCTACCCTAGTTACGCCTCTGGGGGGGACATGTGTATCTGGCACTGGGGGACATGTGTATCTGGCACTGGGGGCATATCTGGCACTGGGGGGGACATGTGTATCTGGCACTGGGGGCATATCTGGCACTGGGGGGACATGTGTATCTGGCACTGGGGGCATATCTGGCACTGGGGGGACATGTGTATCTGGCACTGGGGGCATATCTGGCACTGGGGGGACACGTGTATCTGGCACTGGGGGCATATCTGGCACTGGGGGGACATGTGTATCTGGCACTAGGGGCATATCTGGCACTGCGGGGACATGTGTATCTGGCACTGCGGGAACATATGTATCTGGCACTGGGGGCATCTGTATCTGGCACTGGGAGCGTATCTGGCACTGGGGGGACATGTGTATCTGGCACTGGGGGCATATCTGGCACTGGGGGGACATGTGTATCTGGCACTGGGGGCATATCTGGCACTGGGGGGACCAGGGACGTGCAGTCAGGGGAGGCAGTGCCTCCCCTGTCATAATGATTAAAATAATACAAAGAAGATACTAATAACACAATCTACTTTGTATTATTTTAATCCTTTTTAACCTGAGAATGCCTCTAAATCTCTATGGGCCAGTGACAATAATAAAGTGTCTGAAGAGGGGGGTGGACAGGGGGCGGAGCCAAATCACGGGCTGGAAAAGCCCATTGAAAAACTAATGAACTGCGGCACCACCAGACCTGCCTCATTGACAGGGGGCTGTGCATCAAGGCACACCCCTGTCAATCATTTGACAGTGGCAGGGGGTGGGCTGGAACGGATGGGCAGAGAGTCAGATGCCCCCATTCCGATTGGCCTCATATCCCCGCTGCTCACAGCCGCTCCTCCCGTTCCCGATCCGCTCTTGCAGGACCAAGATCCGACAAGCGGGAGCCTTTGTGTGCTGCGCTGTCTCGCCCTCCCCTTTACCCCTGCGTACTCAGCTGCGCTCCCGCGCACGCGCCCCCCCCCCCTTCCCCGCTTCCCTAGCCCCCGTGTTCTCAGCCTCGGCCCCTTGCTCTCTTAGTCCCCCCGTGCTCAACGGCCTGTCTCCTCTCCTGGCCCCCGTGCTGACTGCTGAGCTGAGCTCCCGCAGCCCCTCCCGCTCCTCTTGGCCTGCAGTGCAGTCACAGTGTACAGACTGAGGGAGCGCCGGAAGAAATCATGTAAGTGGCTGCCTACACACTACACTACATTACACTACGCTACAGTACACTATACTACACTACAGTACACTATACTACACTGCAGTACACTACAGTACACTATACTACACTACATTACACTACAGTACACTATACTACACTGCAGTACACTACAGTACACTATACTACACTGCAGTACACTACATTACACCCTAAGGGTAGAGGGGGGGATGTAAAGTGCTCTACCTGCCGTAATGTGTAAAAGGGGGCTGTAGCTGCCGTAATGTGTAAAAAAGGGGACGCTGTCTGCCGTAATGTGTAAAAAAGGGGACGCTGTCTGCCGTAATGTGTAAAAAGGGGACGCTGTCTGCCGTAATGTGTAAAAAGGGGACGCTGTCTGCCGTAATGTGTAAAAAAGGGGACGCTGTCTGCCGTAAAGTGTAAAAAGGGGACGCTGTCTGCCGTAAAGTGTAAAAAGGGGACGCTGTCTGCCGTAAAGTGTAAAAAGGGGACGCTGTCTGCCGTAATGTATAAAAAGGGGGACGCTGTCTGCCGTAATGTTTAAAAAGGGGGACGCTGTCTGCCGTAATGTTTAAAAAGGGGGACGCTGTCTGCCGTAATGTTTAAAAAGGGGAATCTGTCCGCTGTAATGTTTAAAAAGGGGAATCTGTCCGCCGTAATGTGTAAAAGGGTCTCTACCTGGTGTAGTTGTGCTACTGTGCGGCGTAATTTGAATAATGGAGACTACTGTGCACCGTTATATATGAATTGGTATTATATTGTGGCCACACCCCTTCCCCATGAAGCCACACCCCTATATTTTTTGAACGTGCCTAAGGCACACACTGCCCCTGTTTTACATAAAGGGGGGAGGGCTCCGATGCGTTTCTTGCACACAGCGCTAAAATGTCTAGTTAAGGCACTGTTGCTAGGTATCCATTTCTCTGGCCCTGAGCAGGTCCCCCTCACCAGATCCTCTCCAGGGGTGAGGGGGTGGACTTGGATGGGACGGGGGTGGCCAAAGCATTTTGTCGCACCTGGGCCCACCGCTCGCTAGTTCCGCCACTGGCTCTACCTGCTGTAATGTGTAATAGGGGTCTGTACCTGCCGTACTGTGAAAAAGGTGGCTGTACCACCATAATGTGTAAAAGGGAGCTCTGCCTGGCGTAATTTGTGTAAGTGGTGCTACTGTGTGGCGTAATTTGACTAATGGAAGCCCTGGACAACAAAATTGCTTTCATGTGCTCCTCCCACTCCCTTCCCAGTTCCAACACTAATTTTTTTTTTTTTTTTCTATAAAAATGTACAATATATCACAAGTATGATGAGCAGGCAGGCAGCGGGCATTGGCGGCAGAGGACTGAGATGCAAATTAGTGGCGGAGGGCTGGGTCAGTTGATGGTGGACGAGTTTGTAAGCCATTGGCGGTGGCAGCAGGCATCGGCGCAGTGGCAGTAGCGGGTATTGGCTAGGGGTCATCGGCAGGATTCGGCGGACATTATGGCTGTAGTACCTCACCAGCCACTGACCTCACCGCACGCCACTGGGGGGGACATGTGTATCTGGCACTGGGGGCATATCTGGCACTGGGGGCATATCTGGCACTGGGGGCATTTATGGCACTGGGGGCATATCTGGCACTGTGGGGACATTTCTGTATCTGGCACTGGGGGGCAATGTATATCTGACACAGTGGGGGCATTTGTGTATCTGGCACTGTGGGGCAATGTATATCTGGCACTCTGGGGGCATTTGTGTATCTGGCACTGTGGGGCAATGTATATCTGGCACTGTGGGGCAATGTATATCTGGCACTGTGGGGCAACGTGCATAGGTGTGCGCAGGGGGGGTGCCTGGTGCGCACAGGCACCCCCTAATATCTGGCACCCCGATCTCCTATGCCTGATGCAGCGATCGCCGAGCAGGCTGATTACTGTCCCCTCTGCGTTGCTCCCTGTCAGGACTGCATTACTGACCGGATGCCTGGGTTAATGAAGGGTGGCACTGCCACCGGCTTTCAAACTCCCGGCTCCACCTCCATGTACAAAAACAGCGTGATGTGATTACGTCATGCTGCTCGCACGCCCACCCGTCACACCCACCACATGCCCACTTCTCTCCTTCTATGCTATGCCAACGCCAGCCACTGATGAGGATCAGCATGCAGCCAGCGTTCCTCTTAGGAAGACAAATTCAAAACTGGCAGGCGGCCGGCAGCAGCATTGACACGTCACTCGTTTTTTCAGCAGCAGGAGTACTAGTCTGCGACTGTCAGTGTCAGTGAGTGACTGACTTGTAAGTAAGCTGCTGCAGCCTGCAGGGGAAAGAGGGGGGGAGCCAGACGAGGCTGATGAGGAGCAGTGTAATTGCAGTGAGTGCCATTAGGGGTGTTTGTTTGGTGCACACCACAACATCTGACAATGTATCTGCTTTATTAGGATTGGTACAAGGGTGGATATTTTATATTGCGTTGACCGTCAATAGATGGTGCTAGACACGCCCAAAAGGTGGTGCTAGACATACCCTTCCGACGGTGCACCCCTTAATAAAATGTGCTGTGCACGCCTATGGCAACGTGTATCTGGCACTGTTGGGGTCATATGTGTATCTGCCCCTCCCCCCATATGTGTATCACGCCCCCATTTTCATTGACCACGCCCCATGTGGCATTTGACCACACCGTTTTTTTGGCGCGCGCGCACACAGTACCTATAAGACATTTTTTCTACTTGCACCACTGGGTTTGATACACCTTCCCCTGGGTATCTTATTCCAATGCTTTTTTATTTTCACCTGTGTTGTTTTTTTTTTTTTTTTTTTACTGGCACATTTTCGCTCACAATGCAACATCTGAGCCTCAGATCTCTTCCGTGTATCCAAATTGCACCTGAATACATCTGACATCGATTGATGACACAGGTTCCGGGTGATAAATCGACAGTCGATAAGTCGACTCCATATGGTCGACATACATTAATCGACAGGTGCTAAAGGTCGACAGATGCAAAAGGTCGCCAGGTTCTAATGGTTGACATGACAATGGTCCTACACACATATGGTCGACACAAGTTTCTTTTTAAATTTTCTTCATCTTTTTCATCATTTACCATCCACGTGGACTACGAACCCGAAGCGTGGCGAGGCTACACGTTTCCACTAAATTGGCTAAGAAATGGTTAAATATACAAAATGACACCAATAAAAAAAAAAAATATATATATATATATATATATATTGCGTTGACCATTTCCATGTCGAACCTTTCTACCTTTCGACCTTTTGTACTGTCTACCATTTGACCCTGCCGACCTGATGCATGTCGCCCTATTGACTGTTGATGTGCTACACATCAAACCTCGCGATCGGCGGGATCCCGGGATTTAGGCCCAAAAATGGCCGGGATTCAATCCCGGGATTGGAGGCTCCAATCCCTGGGATTGAGGGATCAGCGTTGAGCGTCCTCAGGACGCTCAAACGCTGCCCGGCTCCCTCCTCTCGGCTCCCCCTGCGCAGCGTGACCTGTGCCTGTGAGGTCACGCTGCGCTGTCAGCAGCCGCAGAGCAAGAAGGTACGGCGGTATTCACCCGCCGCCTCCTCCCGGCTCCCCCTACACTTACCCGCCTCCTCCTGCACTTACCCGCCGCCTCCTCCCGGCTTCCCTGCACTTAACCACCGGCTCCCCTGCACTCCCCCGCCGCCTCCTCCTCACCAGCTACCCGGCTGTGCAGGTTTGTGCTTTTTTTAATGTCTGCGGGGCAGGTGGGGAGGGGCGTGGGGTATGTCCGGAAACAGTTGAAAGCCAATCCCGGGATTGAACAATTTTTCAATCCCGATACCCGGGATTGAAAAAATGGCCCGGGATTGGCCTCCCTACTCGCGATATTGGTAGCCTATTGTATATGGCGAACCATACGTCCTGCGATATCTCGGTACATTTTGATGTCCTCTTCTTGCCACTCCCTGTTCCTCCCACTGTCCTCCGCTATTTCCCTGCCCGCTGGACCCTGTACCTTTCTAGTCAGGAGCAGAAGCAAGTGTGAAGGGGGTTGTCCCCCGTCTCCGTTCGTCGCGGCGGGCATAGGCGCGGCAGGCTTCGGCGCGGCGGCGGGTAGGCCCCAGCTTGGAGGGACTTGCATCCGTAGGGATTCAAGCCCCTCCAATCACGTCGCCGCATTTTGAATGGCGCGCCAAGCGCGAGCCAATCGGAGCTCGCGCCTTGGCTGCCAATGAGAAGACGCCGCGGCGAGCCAATCAGAGCTCGCCGCGTCATAGCTCCGCCCGCTCCCAGCGTCATATAAGAAACGCTGCGGAGCGGGAGAGCTCAGTTGAACGCCGGACGAGGAAGAGAGAAGAGCTCCTGCAGAAGAAAGAAGATCTCCTACAGAAGACTGAAGACCGGGCGGCGGCGGCGGAGCCTACAGAGCCGGCGGCGAGGACGACGAAGAGGAAGACGTCAGCGGAGGAAGGCGCCCAGCAGCGGAAGTCCGGCGGAGAGTGCTGCAGCGTGTGGAAAGCAAAAGAGCCAACGAAGCTCCCCGCTGCAGCCTCTCCCACCGAGACAGGTAGGCGGCCCTGGGCCACCTACACTTATATTTAGTCCACCCTAGAGCACCAGGGACAGGCACTGGGCCTGCGGGGATAACCAGGCCCTCTCGGCCTGTGCCCACGGTAGTCAGGCCTCCTGCCTGTGCCCGCAGTCCAGGCCTCCGGCCTGTGCCCCCACCGTTCAGGCCTCCGGCCTGTGCCACCGTTCAGGCCTCCGGCCTGTGCCCCACAGTTCAGGCCTCCGGCCTGTGCCCCACAGTTCAGGCCTCCGGCCTGTGCCCCACAGTCCAGGCCTCCGGCCTGTGTCCCACAGTTCAGGCCCTCCAGGCCTGTGCCCACAGTTCAGGCCCTCCAGGCCTGTGCCCACGCGTCAGGCCCTCCATGCCTGTGCCCACACGTCAGGCTTCCAAGCCTGCGCCCTCACCCAGGCTTCCACCTACTGCATCTTACAGGAATCGGGGTGGTTTTGTACAGACCGGCCCGGACAGGATCGGTTGGAAGTGGGCCGTGTGGCAGCTTCCGAGGGGTTCGTGGTCGGGCGTGAGGAGCCGGCTGGCCTCACGCGGTGTACACTACAGGGGATTAGAGAGTGTGGAGTAACGTTCCCGTCCCGGTAGTCTGGAGTGGACGGCTGTCCGCTCTGGACCCCCGTTCGCGTCCTCAGTTAAGAGCGGAAGGAAGTAGCTAGTGACCAGCATTCGGTCAGTGGAATTGGTTATTCGGGGTTAACCTGTTGTGCCGGGGAATTGTTCTACCGACTTGTTGGTTAGTGACTGTATTTAGTTAGTCCGGTCTCTGCTAGTTCGGAATAGAACCAGTAGCCTCAGTTGCTGAAGATAGTTTGATCAGGTAGGCGTAGTTGGCTGTAATTTGTTATTTGCCGTTAGTGTAGCCTGCAGTTAGGGAGGCTGCTCTTCTTGCCCCAACAGAAGCAGAGAGGTGCAACCATCAAGGTGACCAGCGAGTCGGGAGTGAGTATTACTCTGTGTCCGTTTGTCATCGTCCCCGTATACCGGTCAGGGGTTGTGCTCACGGACGTGAGGACCCCTCTCACCACACAACGTGCGAGTGTGTGAGAATTGGGTAGCTGAGGCCTTTTGGCCAGTGATGACCTTCCGCCCAGCCAGTGAAGGTCGCAGCTACCCCTGACGCGCCCTGCACTTCCGACGGAGGTCGACACGCACGTCTCAACCGGTACGTTCCTTCCTTCTAGGTTCTTCGTCGACCGCTGCAGGGAGGTGTTCGTGCCGGCGATCGATCCGGAAGGCGGAGTTCCCTGACGCTTCTGGGTATCGTTTGTGACGGGAGTTGCCACAGGTGGGTGGAGTGACGACACCTGCACGGCAGCAGGCACTATATCACTGTCCGGGCCTGTTACACAAGCATCACCGTTTTCAACTCTGGGGTCTATTCATGAAGCAGTGAAAAGTGTGGAGAAGTGAGCCAGTGGAGAAGATGCCCATGGCAACCAATCAGCACTGAAGATACATTTAGAATTTGCATACTATAGAATTGTACGGAGCAGCTGATTGGTTGCCATGGGCAACTTCTCCACAGGTTCACTTCTTCACTCTTTTCACAGCTTCATGAATAGACCCAGAGGCGTCACCGGGTGTGGTGACACCCGGAGCGCACTCTGTATTATTGCCCCCCCCCCTCGCGGGAGCCGCAGCGCCCCAAAAGGGCGTGACCTAATAAAAAGGGGGCGTGGCCTCACAGATCTTTTTGGCCCCTTCGCTCCGGGGGCATGTCCAGCTTCCCCGAAGATGCTGGCTGCCCCCGGAGACTGCTCAGCGTGAAGTGTCGGCTCTTCTCTGTGACAGGAGCCGAGTGCTGCAGGGGTTTATCTCACTGCAGCACTGGGCTCCTGTCACTACAGAAGAGCTGGCACTTTGGTGTCACCCCTTCCGAGGGGAACACCCGGGTGCGGGCCGCACCCGCCTTCTGACGCCACTGAATAGACCCTTGTTAGTGTTTTATATTTTGGTTTGTGTTCACATATGGGGCAGCTTTTGAACTTTTAGGGCGGCATGTGGGGCAGTTGTTATGGTGACAGATGTGCGTCTTTAAACTGTATGGGCTGGAAGTAATGACGCCCAGGATCGCTGGAGGTGCGACATGCCGGCTGATCTCGGACATTTTTTTTAAAGGGGCAACCACTTACGGCATGGTTTTGCCTTGTAAGTGATTGCCCCTTTAAAAAAACGTCCCAGATCGTCCGGCGGTCTCGGACGTCATTACAACCGGCCCCATGAAGGTATCGGTGCTATAAAGGCACCTAGAAGGGACGTAATAAAACTTGGCATAGAGCCTAATTTATGTTTGTACGTTACGTCGCTGTTGAAATGAGCAATTATCGTCAGACTGCGCATGTGCCGCGATTCCACTGCACACGCACAAAGGTATCTTTGCGATCCCGCACACTGTGGGACTTTTCACGCAGAGTAATTGACAGGAAGGGACTGACCGTTTTTGGGGAGTGTGCCCGCTTTCAGCTGCGATCATGTAGGCAGAGAAACACAGAGGCAGCGTCGCTACTGCTGCCGCCAATCTGTGTAGCCATAGACTCACTGGAGGAGTTGCTGTTCCTCGTTATGTTGTGTTGTGTACTCATTTGCTGAGGACTCTGTCGTGGCTCTAGTGGTCTTCTAGATTTGTTTCTGGGCAGCAGCTTCGCTTGCGATGATTAGCACTGAAAAATCGCACTTGCATAGGCCTGTGCGTACAAACATGAATTCTGCCCATAGTTAGATGGACATTTGCATCTGGCCACAATATCTTCAGATACATCCAATGTCCATAGACATCATGTACAAGATGGCGAATAAATAAAAGCACGCTGAGAACAATACACTTTATTATTACATAAAATTACAAAAAGAAATTAGAATTCAATCAAAACATTCATATTAAATTAAAATTCCTAAAATAGAAATGCAATTGTATTATATAGCGGCATGATGGTATAGCTTATGTAAAGTGGTCTGGAAAAAGTATTAAAACTAATTATTACTATAACATCAATAAGGAGTAATGGGGAACTGAAAAATAGGCAGGAATTAGTTATCTAAAAAAATGAATATTAGATTCATAATTAAAGCGCTTACAGTAGGTATGAATGGGATGTAGTTTTGTGACCGGAGGGGTCACATGACCTCCTCCTAAATCCCGCCCAATGCCGACCAGCAGGGACTATTCCCACTCTGCGGCTGGCATCCCGATACACACTCCGTATGAATATATCAGTTTATTCTCAGGCTCTGGACCTAGCAATATATTTCAGTATCAAAGAAATTTGGGATCAATATTTTGTATTTGTGGCAGTTGTGTACATATTTAGTGAGTTTGTGTGCTAATAGTGATGGTCTTTTACTGTACAGTTGCAGATTCAACATTGGAGCGGACTTGAGGTGTGTTCTATGTCCCTGGGACATGTGAATGATACCCCTTTCAGACATAATTTCCTGGCTCCATCCCGGCTCGGACCTGGCACACAGAGCACGGGTTGAAGCCAGGGCTACCCCTTTCATACATGGGTAACGACCTGGGAACAACCACATCAGACCCGGGTCTTCCAGTGACCCAGGTCTTCCTGCATTTATTGGGCGTTTGGAGATGATGTCATCTACAAATGCTACTGTCCCCGGCCATTCAGTTTCTTTTAGCTGTTACCCGGGTCTTCAAGACCAAGGTGGCACCTTTCAGACCTAAGCCAGGTAATCTACCTGGGTTGCAATTCCCGGGATGAACCCGATAGAAAACAGGGTCGTGGACCCGTGACTGTCAACCCAGGTAGACCCTTATATATATATATATGTGCAAAAACCCAGGTTCTAGGCTTATTCCTGAAAGGGGTGTTAGTGGATAACACATGTAGATAAACGTTTTGTAAACATCATGTAACATGGGATATAAAGGTAGAGATTGCAGGCAAGGGCGTAGCTACCATAGGTGCAGGGAGTGCAGCTGCTATGGGGCCCAGAGCTGAGAGGGGCCCACCTTCCCTGTCACAGTTATATGTATTATATACAGGGTGTAGCTACTATAGGTGCAGGGAGTGTAGCTGCTATGGGGCCTAGAGCTTAGAGGGGCCACCTTCCCTGTCACAGTTACATGTGTTATATACAGGGTGTAGCTACCATAGGTGCAGGGAGTGCAGCTGCTATGGGGCCCAGAGCTGAGAGGGGCCACCTTCCCTGTCACAGTTACGTGTTATAAGATTTTAAACCTACCGGTAAACATCTTTTTCTCCTAGTCCGTAGAGGATGCTGGGGACTCCGTAAGGACCATGGGGTATAGACGGGCTCCGCAGGAGACATGGGCACTCTAAAGACTTTAGATGGGTGTGCACTGGCTCCTCCCTCTATGCCCCTCCTCCAGACCTCAGTTAAAGAACTGTGCCCAGAGGAGACGGACAGTACGAGGAAAGGATTTTTGTTAATCTAAGGGCAAGATACATACCAGCCCACACCATCCACACCGTACAACTTGGAACATACGAACCAGTTAACAGTATGAAACAAAACAGCATCAGACAGAGACTGATCAAAACTGTAACATAACCCTTATAACTATATACAAGTCTTGCAGAATTTAGTCCACACTGGGACGGGCGCCCAGCATCCTCTATGGACTAGGAGAAAAAGATTTACCGGTAGGTTTAAAATCTTATTTTCTCTTGCGTCCTAGAGGATGCTGGGAACTCCGTAAGGACCATGGGGATTATACCAAAGCTCCAGACCGGGCGGGAGAGTGCGGATGACTCTGCAGCACCGATTCAGCAAACATGAGGTCCTCCTCAGCCAAGGTATCAAACTTGTAGAATTTAGCAAAAGTGTTTGAACCCGACCAAGTAGCTGCTCGGCAAAGTTGTAATGCCGAGACACCTCGAGCAGCCGCCCAAGAAGAGCCCACCTTCATAGTGGAATGGGCCTTTACCGAATTTGGTACCGGCAATCCAGCTGTAGAATGAGCCTGCTGAATCGTGTTACAGATCCAGCGGGCAATAGTCTGCTTAGAAGCAGGGGCGCCAACCTTGTTGGCTGCATACAGGACAAACAGTGCCTCTGTTTTCCTAACCCGAGCCGTCCTGGCTACATAAACTTTTAAGGCCCTGACTACATCAAGAGACTTGAAATCCTCCAAGTCCCCCGTAGCCACAGGCACCACAATAGGTTGGTTCATATGAAACGATGAAACCACCTTAGGCAGAAATTGAGGACGAGTCCTCAACTCTGCTCTATCCACATGGAAAATCAGATAGGGGCTTTTGTGAGACAAAGCCGCCAATTCGGCACCCGCCTCGCAGATGCCAAGGCTAACATGACCACTTTCCAAGGGAGAAATTTTAACTCAACTGTTTGAAGAGGTTCAAACCAGTGTGACTTAAGGAACTGTAACACCACGTTAAGGTCCCATGGCGCCACTGGGGGCACAAAAGGAGGCTGGAAGTGCAGCACTCCCTTTACAAAAGTCTGGACTTCTGGGAGAGAAGCCAATTCCTTCTGAAAGAATATTGACAAGGCCGAAATCTGTACCTTAATAGAGCCTAACTTTAGGCCCATATCCACTCCTGTCTGTAGAAAGTGGAGAAAACGGCCCTGGTGGAAATCTTCCGTAGGAGCATTCTTGGCTTCACACCAAGATACATATTTCCTCCAGATACGGTGATAATGTTTCGCCGTCACCTCCTTCCTAGCTTTTATCAGAGTAGGGATGACCTACCCTGGAATACCTTTCCTAGCTAGGATTTGGCGTTCAACCGCCATGCCGTCAAACGTAACCGCAGTAAGTCTTGGAACACGCAGGGCCCCTGCTGCAACAGGTCCTCCCTGGGAGGAAGAGGCCACGGATCTTCTGTGAGCATTTCCTGAAGATCTGAATACCAGGCCCTTCGAGGCCAATCCGGAACAATGAGTATTGTCTGGACTCTTTTTCGTCTTATGATTCTCAGTATTTTTGAGATGAGTGTAAGAGGAGGGAAGACATAGACCGACAGAAACACCCATGGTGTCACCAAGACATCTACCGCTACAGCCTGAGGGTCCCTTGACCTGGAACAATACCTCCGAAGTTTCTAGTTGAGGTGTGACACCATCGTCTATTTGAGGAAGCCCCCAACGACTTATCTCTGCAAAAACTTCTTGATGAAGACCCCACCCACCTGGATGGAGGTCGTGTCTGCTAGGGAAGTCTGCTTCCCAGTCGTCCACTCCCGGAATGAAGACTGCTGACAGCGCGCTTACGTGATTTTCCGCCCAGCAAAGAATCCTGGTGGCTTCTGCCATTGCCACTCTGCTCTTTGTCCCGCCTTGGCGGTTTACATGAGCCACTGCAGTGACGTTGTCTGATTGAATCAGAACAGGTAGGCCGCGAAGAAGAGTCTCCGCTTGTCGTAGGCCGTTGTATATGGCCCTTAATTCCAGCACGTTGATGTGTAGACAAGCCTCCTGGCTCGACCACAGTCCCTGAAAATTTCTTCCTTGTGTGACTGCTCCCCATCCTCGGAGGCTCGCGTCCGTGGTTACCAGAACCCAGTCTTGAATGCCGATCCTGCGACTTTCTAGAAGGTGAGCACTCTGCAGCCACCACAAGAGAGACACCCTGGCCCTGGGGGACAGGCTTATTTTCTGATGTATTTGTAGATGGGACCCCGACCACTTGTCCAGAAGGTCCCACTGAAATGTCCTCGCATGGAACCTGCCGAAGGGTATAGCCTCGTAGGCCGCCACCATCTTTCCCAGTACTCGAGGGCATTGATGAACTGACACTCTTTTTGGCTTTAACAGGTTTCTGACCATGCTCTGGAGTTCCTGGGCTTTTTCCGTTGGGAGAAAAACCCTCTTCTTTTCCGTGTCCAGAATCATGCCTAAAAATGATAGCAGAGTCGTTGGAATCATCTGCGACTTTGGCAGTTTTAGGATCCAGCCGTGTTGCTGCAGCACTCTCAGGGAGAGTGACACGCTTTTCAGCAACTGATCTCTCGATCTCGCTTTTATCAGGAGTTTGTCCAAGTATGGGATAATTGTGACTCCTTGACTGTGTAGGAGCACCATCATTTCCGCCATTACCTTGGTGAAAATCCTCGGGACCGTGGACAGCCCAAACGGCAACTTCTGAAACTGGTAATGACAGTCCTGTACAGCGAATCTCAGGTACGCCTGATGAGGAGGATATATGGGGACATGAAAGTATGCATCCTTTATGTCTAGTGAAACCATAAAATCCACCCCTTCCAGGCTGGAGATCACTGCCCGGAGAGATTCCATCTTGAATTTGAACTTTTTTAGATACAGGTTTAGGGATTTTAGATTCAGAATGGGTCTGACCGAGCCATCCGGTTTTCGGGACCACAAATAGAGTTGAATAGTACCCCTTCCCCTGTTGCACTAGGGGAACCTTGATAATCACTTGCTGCTGACACAGCTTTTGTATCGCAGCTAAAACTATTTCCCTCTCTGGGGGAGAAGCTGGCTAAGCCGACTTGAAAAATCGGCGAGGAGGCACTTCGAATTCCAGTTTGTAGCCTTGGGATACAATTTCTATCGCCCAAGGATCCACATCTGACAGAACCAAGACCTGGCTGAAGAGTCGAAGACGTGCCCCCACCGGCGCGGACTCCCGCAGTGGAGCCCCAGCGTCATGCGGTGGATTTTGTAGAAGCCGGGGAGGACTTCTGTTCCTGGGAACTAGCCGTAGCAGGCATTCTTTTCCCTCTACCCTTACCTCTGGTGAGGAAGGAAGAGCCCCGACCCCTTCTGGACTTATGCGACCGAAAGGACTGCATCTGATATTGAGGTGTTTTCTTTTGCTGTGGAGGAACATAAGGCAAAAAAGATTTACCCGCGGTAGCTGTGGAAACCAGGTCCCCGAGGCCGTCCCCAAATAAAACCTCACCCTTGTAAGGCAAAGTTTCCATATGTCTCTTTGAATCGGCATCACCCGTCCATTGGGGGGTCCACAGGGCTCGCCTAGCAGAAATTGCCATGGCATTGGCTCTTGAACCCAACAGCCCAACGTCTCTCGCAGCGTCTCTCATATATAACGCTGCGTCTTTTATATGACCCAAGGTCAATAAAATGCTATCCTTATCTAGGATGTCAATGTCAGATGACAAGTTATCTGCCCATGCTGCTATTGCACTACATACCCATGCCGACGCTACTGCCGGTCTGAGCAAGGCACCCGTATGTGTATAAATTGATTTTAAGGTAGTCTCCTGTCTGCGATCAGCAGGATCCTTGAGGGCTGCCGTGTCTGGAGACGGTAGCGCCAACTTTTTGGACAAGCGCGTCAAAGCCTTGTCCACCCTGGGCGAGGATTCCCACCGTAACCTGTCCTGTGCGGGGAAAGGATACGCCATAAGAATTCTCTTGGGAATCTGCAGTTTCTTGTCTGGAGTTTCCCAAGCTTTTTCAAATAAAGCGTTCAGCTCATGAGATGGGGAAAAGTTACCTCCGGTTTCTTCTCCTTAAACATGCATACCCTCGTGTCAGGTACCGAGGGGTCCTCTGTGATATGCAAAACATCTTTTATTGCAATAATCATATAATGAATACTTTTGGCCTCCCTTGGGTGTAACCTTGCATCATCGTAGTCGACACTGGAGTCAGAATCGGTGTCGGTATCAGTGTCTGCTACCTGGGACAGGGGACGTTTAGGAGACCCTGAAGGGCCTTGTGACACAGTCAAAGCCATTAATTGACTCCCTGCTTTTTCTCTGGACTCTGCTTTGTCCAATCTTTTATGTAATAAAGACACATTTGCATTTAAAACATTCCACATATCCATCCAATCAGGTGTCGACTGTGCCGACGGAGACACCACAATCATCTGTTCTACCTCCTCCTTAGACGAGCCTTCCGCTTCAGACATGCCGACACACACGTACCGACACTCCCACACACCCTGGGATATATATATATATATATATATATATATATATGGAGACAGTCCCCCAATAAGGCCCTTTGGAGAGACAGAGAGAGTATGCCAGCACACACCCAGCGCCACTAGACACTGGAACAAAATCCCAGTCTGTACAGCGCTTTATATATCAATAATACACTCACTGCGCCAAATAAATGTGCCCCCCCCCCTCTTTTTTATCCTCTGTACTTGTGTTCAGCAGGGGAGAGTACGGGGAGCAGCTTCTCTGCAGCGTGCTGTGGAGAAAATGGCGCTGGTTAGTGCTGGAGGATCAAGCTCCGCCCCCTCAATGGCGGGCTTCGGTCCCACTCAAATTCTTTATACTGGCGGGGGTTTATTTAATATACTGCCTCCACAGTATATATATGTCAGCCAGTGTCCCTTGAGGTTTATTATTGCTGCCCAGGGCGCCCCCCCCTGCGCCCTGCACCCATACAGTGCCGTCAGTGTGTGTGAATGTGGGAGCAATGGCGCGCAGCGTTACCGCTGCACGGTACCTCAGTGAAGATCTGAAGTCTTCTGCCGCCTTTGAAGTCTTTCTTCTTATACTCACCTGGCTTCTATCTTCCGGCTCTGTGAGGAGGACGGAGGCGCGGCTCCGGGACGAACAGCGAGGATGAGACCTGCGTTCCGACCCTCTGGAGCTAATGGTGTCCAGTAGCCTAAGAAGCAGAGCCTATCATTTAAGTAGGTCTGATTCTCTCCCCTCAGTCCCACGATGCAGGGAGCCTGTTGCCAGCAGTGCTCCCTGAAAATAAAAAACCTAACAAAAGTCTTTTTCAGAGAAACTCAGTAGAGCTCCCCTGCAGTGCATCCAGTCTCCTCTGGGCACAGGATCTAACTGAGGTCTGGAGGAGGGACATAGAGGGAGGAGCCAGTGCACACCCATCTAAAGTCTTTAGAGTGCCCGTGTCTCCTGCGGGGCCCGTCTATACCCCATGGTCCTTACGGAGTCCCCAGCATCCTCTAGGACGTAAGAGAAATACATTTTTCGCCATTGGGTGGTACGTACGGATCCTTTCAAACTTTTTCCTTGGGGCCTGCAATATATCTAGGTATGCCCCTGGACCTGCTCATTGTAGTGTGGTATAAAATGAACTGGAGGGCATTATAATGTTATATAATATGAACCGGGGCACTGTAATGAGGCACAATATGAACGGGGAGCACTATATATCATAATGTGAGTTGGGGGTACTGTGCGGCACATGTGTACTGGCAGCTCTGAAATGTGACACAGGGTGAACTTAAGCACTACTGCGACTCATAAAAGAAGCTAGGGCACTACTGTGGGCATAACATTAAACACGGCTCTACTATTGGTCAGAAAATGAACTAGGGCACTATTATAGTGTGGCATACTGAAATGTTAGGAGACAACAGATTTTGGAAAGTTCCAAAAGCCTTTTGATTCTTATCAGTGAGTGGGGGAGTTTATGACCCCAAAACCAGTTACTTGCAGACCCTGTGACATGTAAAGAGTTAGGACAGGAAGTGTAGGGGGTTTTAGTAGAAGGGACAAAGCAGAGGCTAGAATTCAGTGGGAGCTGAGGTCTGAGGATGGAGGGCACAGGCTAGTGTCCAGGAGAAACGCAGTCTGGGGACTGTGGAACAAGCATGGTACTCCACAGTCCCTGGCATGATGGAGAGAAGAGCAGCGTGTGGGTGTTGCTATGTATGAAGAGAGGGAGAGCCCATATATGCAGTGTAATAGGAGAGCCAGCAGCTTCAGTGAGAGATGGAGAGTGCAGTGTGAGAGCCACAGTATGCAGAGTACAGTGGAAGGAACCAGGAACAAAGGACCTTCAGGTGTACCCAAGAAGCAGGACGGGAGGTGTGATTCTTCGGGAGAGGACGAGCTGGGTGAGTGGTAGGAAACAACGTTTGGCGGAAGGCCCCCAGTAACGTGTCCATGAGAGATCCCGTTTAGATAGAGCCCCTAGCGAATGGGGGAGAGCACACTGAAATGAATCTCAGTTTGCGGAAGCCGCACTACTGATTCCCAGAGACTGCGCTGGTATGTACTGTGCTATAATGCTGCCACATCATTGTTAATGCTGTTATTGCCAGCGAAGCAAATGAAAGGAGATGTAACCTGATGTAACCCATATGAATATTGTGCTGGAGAGAAGAAAAAGAAGTTAAATGTTACTGTCGTGATAACCCTGTCTGAACTGTGAATAAACTGCTTGCTTATGTCATGAAACGGCCTGGTGTGCAATGCTTTTTAAAATCACTGATGGACCTGCCGCTGCCCGGCTACCACACTAGGGCATAACATTAACAACTGCGGCAGGGAAGTGTCTCTCTAGAAGCATTGGGATGGGGGCTCATTCAAAATGTTGCTATGGGGTCAACAAAGTCCCGGCTACGCCCCTGATTACAGGGCGTCTGAATTTACACATACTGCAATTTCCACACAAACACCTATCTGTTGTATATCGGGAAGCATGGAGTTCGGTCTATTGTAGAGAATGGTTAAATCGCTGTTATTTCCTGGAGTGAGCTGGACTCGCTGCTTTGTCCGTTTGAGAGATAGGAAACTGCATCATGGATTGTAGCATAGACTGTGGCCTGAGTGACGGTCTCATTAAAAAAATTGCTGCTCTCCAGCTGTCTTAGGACCGATGCTGAAAATGAAAGAACATGCTGCTTTATATTACCTGTATGTCCTGTGTGCAGCCAATCAGAGAACAGTCGCCCATACTTAAGGCTGTGGCTAGCCTTCACAGAAGCTTGGCTAACCATTAGAGAGTGCATGGTCCGGGGACCCGAATAGATATGTATATAATAAATACTGCTAATGCATCATGATAATGGACCAGATTAATAAGAGCAATGCACTCTAGAAAATACACCATAGTCCTGTGCAGTGTATTGTAACATACAGGACGGGATGTATTAAGATACATCGCCGCCCCTCGCGGTTACCGCAGCGATGTTGATCGCATATGTACTAACATGCGATCAACATCGCGATGCGGTGACGGAGGCCCCCCGCGATACCTGTTAGGTGGTCTGCGGGGGGTCTCCGTCACCTCCCAGGGGTCTCCACACTGGCTAGACGCCGGGAAGCAGCAGCAGGCTGCCCCCGGCGCCTCCGGACGTCCGGCTGCGTTGCTAGGGGGAGGAGGAGACTACCTTCCAGGTCCAGGGCAGCCTGGAGGAAGGTAAGCCGGGGAGAGGGGGGTCGGTGTCGGCAATAAGAAGCCGAAAACGCGGCGGTAGGGTGTTAGTAAATATGAAAATGCGGTAAAACCCCCGTTTTCGGGGTTTTACCGCTTTTTTGCTTTAGTACATCCCGCCCACAGTATCTATAGTGTATAATTCAAGTGCACCGTCTGGAAACTGATCCCTAGAGGAGGCGGGAGGTGGGTCCTTACTTTGCTCCCAGCTGAATGAGTATAACCTTCGTGACACCCAGTGTGGTTGAAATTTCATATGCACTGAAGATGCGTACTGCTAAAAGAGGAGAGGCCTCAATGGAAGGGGAGTGGCCTCTTTGGTCGACCTCTGTTTTCGTCACTCCAGGAAACCCGAAGATGCTGACTGCCTCCGGAGACTGGGGCCAGCCGGCTTCTACACTTTGACAGGAGCCGAGTGCTGCACGTAATGTTTCAGTGCAGCACCCTGGCTCTGGTCTCTAAGAAGGAGCTGGCTTTTTGGTGTCACCCCTCAGCGGGCGACCTCCGTAGTGATGCCACTGAGTATACCCTCAACAGAAGGATTCATACACATGACTTAAGATCACTGCTGTCCTTCTGGTTGGGTGGGATACTGGACTAAGGGGTCTATTTACGAAGCTTTGGACGGAGATAAAGTACCAGCCAATCAGCTCCTAACTGCCATGTTGCAGGCTGGGTTTGAAACATGACAGTTAGGAGCTGGTTGGCTGGTACTTTATCTCCATCCAGGACTTAGTAAATAGACCCTAAATGGGCCATCTTTATATCTGCCAGTCCTTTCACAGCCCTGTTCCATATGTGTTTAGTAAGTGTACCCAATTAACCGGTTGGTCTCACTCTTGTGGTATCTGGTGACGTAAACAGGGTCCTTGGACAAAGTTCTCTTAGTCAATGACCACAGAGTTTGCTTGGACCATCTGTACGAAACCTAGCCACTGGAAAGATGAGTCAAGGGGATGTGTATATATCATTACTGAGTTTATATCATTACAGTGAAGTACCAATGTGCACATACTGTAATTAACAAAACTAGGAACTGTAAGGTCCCTGTATAAGATAGTTGTTATCATTACTGAAGACTTATTGAAACAATGTATAATTCCGGTAAAGCTGTTTGATCTGAGGCGGGCTGCGGAGAAAGGGAATGACACTTACAGTCACAGTTGGCGAGATACACGTCTACTTCAATTTCACGAAAGTCCTCGAAAAGCTAAAAAAATAAAAGAAAATTGGAATATTACATTTTGCTGCTTAGCTACTATTTGATGTGACCTGTTGAATCATTACATCTTCGCTGTAGCTTATAGCTTTTTGGGGGTGGTGTATACACCCTTCTAAAGCGGACAAGTGGATAAGTTCCCATAGCAACTAATCAGTTTCTCGCTATCGTTTATCAAGTACATTGTAGAAAATGATAGCTACAAGCTGATTGGGTGCTATGGTTTACTTAGCCTTGGAGCGAGATAAAGGGGAAGTAGATAAAGTACCAACCAACCAGCTCCTAACTGTCATTTTTCAAACAAAGCCTGTAACATGGCAGTTAGGAGCTAATTGGTTGGTACTTTATGTTCATCCACTTTATCTTTTTGTAAGGCTTAGTAAATAGGTGGTCATTCCGAGTTGTTCGCTCGTTGCCGATTTTCGCTAAATGCGCATGGTACGCAGAGCGCATGCACTAAGTTATTTTACACAAAACTTAGTAGATTTGCTGGTGTTCGTGCGGCGCTTTTCAGTCGCACTGCTGATCGGTGAATGATTGACAGGAAAGGGGCGTTTCTGGGTGGTAACTGAGCGTTTTCCGGGAGTGTGATAAAAAACCCAGGCGTGTCAAGGAAAAACGCGGGAGTGTCTGGAGAAATGGGGGAGTGGCTGGCTGAACGCAGGGCGTGTTTGTGACATCAAACCAGGAACTAAACGGACCGAACTGATCGCAATCTAGGAGTAGGTCTGGAGCTACTCAGAAGCTGCAAGAAAATATTTAGAAGCAGTTCTGCTACTCTTTCGTTCACTATTCTGCTAAGCTAAGATACACTCCCAGAGGGCGGCGGCCTAGCGTGTGCAATGCTGCTAAAAGCAGCTAGCGAGCGAACAACTGGGAATGAGGGCCATAGATCTCTCAGCCACAGATCTCTTCCTTTCTCACCTGCAAATAACGAGAGCAAAATCTAGTAGGAGTTTAGGATTATCCTGTTAGGAATTTAGGATTCTAAACGAATTTAAAAAAGTTGAGGAACTTTATATGCAGTTTCTACTGACTGGGCAAATGGGGTTTTACACACATAAACCTTCTATGTTGTCTATACCGCCCTACTCCCCGTCCAAGAGGGCTCGGTTTAAACCTTTTCTGGCAGCTGCTTGGACTGTCATTGTTCATTAATGATCTGTGGCTTGTGTTATGGGATTAAGGGATCGGAGAAATTGAGGGCCCCACTGTGACTGCTACTTGGTGGGGATGGTAAATGACCAGGTAAACAGGTGTAGGTGTAAATCTATATGCCACACAAAGGCTGAGTTATTAATTCTACTGTCCTGTGGGCTGTGCTACCCATGGAAGTGATGTTCTTCTGCCCTTCACCTGGATTCTTCATAGGTACACGTACAGATGGGTCCACGTTTATCTTGACCTTTACTAGGATTAACTGAGACTGGCCAGTCACACTTAATCCCCTGCTTTAATGACTTAATCCCCTGCTGTATTGTTCTCTGTATTGTATTGCAGCTGAGAACAATAGATGAAGGGTTTATGTTAATAAACCATGTTGTGCCTAGGCGCAGAAAACTAGTCAAGATAACCATGGACCCATCTGTAGGATGAATAATCCTGCAAATGATGATGCAAAATGGCTGCCTAACCCTGTAATATCTCTGTGCTTTCTGAATTTTATTATGAGCTAAATCTCTTTATTGTGTTCATTGTTTCTGTACTGTAGGCATCTCAGTCTGCTGCAAAAAATAAACCCACGGATACTACTGTGTCTAACTCATAATCAGGCCTTTATGCTAGATAAGAGAAAACAGCTGAACCTAAAATCTTGTATTGTATAGAGCTATGTTTGGTGGATCTGCCATGTCCGTGAAGCCTACAATGGTCACATGCTACTAGTCTGCTTACCTGGTCCTCCTGCCAACACCACTAGTGTGTAGCCTCTTTGGTGTGTGAACAGCATCTGCCATATGTGAGTTGCATGAACGTCTGCTTTTTAATTAGGCTTATGGGACTAGTATATAAGGGAGAACATGGACCAATTGGATCAGACAAATGGCACACTTGGCATAGTACGCTCCTTCTCACATTACATGTTATGTTTCGCAAGTAGATCGTTATTATTATGGAACATATTGGTGGTATAAAGTGTATCTATGAGAAAGGCTTAAGCCATATGTTTTGGCACTCACCTTCTTTAACATTTTCGTTCCAACACTGTCTATAAAGATGATTGCTGAAAAGTCCAATATGAGGGAGTGAAAGTCAAGTTTTTCCAAACCTAAAGAGCGGAGCGTGAGAGGACTCTGTGGGATGGTCTCACTCAGGGACTTCAGACTTCCGATCACCTCTTGCCCGTTTGTGAGAAACTCCAGCCCGCTGCCCTATATACAAGATGTGGAGGATTGAGGACCGTGGTCTCTCTAGCACGCAGGTTCTCAAACTCAGTCCCCAGGAACCGCACACGGTTCCTGTTTTACAGGTCACCTGTAGATTTTTAAATTGTGACAGTTGGTGATACACAGTGCAGCTGCTGGGTGACATGGAAAACGTGAACCATGTGGGGTCCTGAGGACCAAGTTTGAGAACCACTGCTCTATTGCATGCACAGAGAGTAAAGCAAAACATCAAAATTAAATATTGCTCTTTGTCATCTGCAGAAAATACCATCAGCTTAGAAAAACGGAACCAGAGTTGTCATTACAGGGCCAGGAAGTCATTACAGGGCCAGGAAGGGAAGAGGGTGCCTGTGGTTCTGGTGCCTCAGGAGGGCATCACCAGGCACGTCCTCAATTTTTGCAATGGACTGTTGCCATGTCTCGCCACTGTCTGTACCCTGTTTATTTGCTCACCTTTTGTGTTTTTGCAAGAATGACTTTTGCCAGGTTGATGACCTTTTGCAGCCCTTTCTTCCTCTTCTTAATGGCTTTCTTTTTCTTTTCTATTAGTTTGTCCACATTGGCCCCCATCTGAAATACACATCTGTGAATTTCACATCTTAATTACACGTGTCATGTACATATTCATCCTCATTATTGACGCCTGCTACCTTCATCTTCAAGGCTTTCGCGTATAACTCTGCATTGGCAAAATAAATGGGAGAACTTGATCTGAAGATCTTCACACCAGAAATTTCTTTGGCCTGGAAAAAAAGAAAAGAAAAACCCACCGGACATTAAACATAAAACTATTGAATTTTCCAGATAATACATCTAAAGCACATATAAATTTGGGTAGTAAGTGCTGACCTATCAGTAACAGGATAAATAATAAAACTATCTATCTTAAAAGACGGTTAGTAATTCAAACATAAAGACCATTTGTTACAAACAATGCTGATAGATCAGCATTTAGTTTCCATTGTTCCTGAATGAGCTTGTGGGTTGGAACATCCTTAACTTCTGCTCAACAATTTGAAATATGTCAGTTATTCCTGTTCTCCATCAAGCTGAGAACGTTGTATACTCCTTAAAGTTGTCAGCCACACCCTATTTGCTTGTGGAAATCAGAATTTTCCAAGAAAAGCTGTGGCTGATGGTACATAGGGATGCAGTCATATTCAATATATTGGCAATCAAGTTGACACCACAATGTCAACAGGAGATGGTTAAGGTTAGGCCGTGGGAGGGGAGGGTTAGGGATAGGCCATGGGAGGGGAGGGTTAGGGTTAGGCCATGGGAGGGGAGGGTTAGGATTATGCCGCGGGAGGGGAGGGGAGGGTTATGGTTAGGCTGCGGGATGGGGAGATTATAGTTAGGCACTAGGTGGAGATTTAGGGTTAGGCTCCGGGAGGGGAGGTCAGAATTAGGCACTAGGGGGATGGTTAGAGTTTGCCCACGGGAGGGGAAGGTAAGGGTTAGACACTAGAGGGATGATTAGGGTTAGGCTGAGGGAGGGTTAGGCCATTGGGCGAGGGTTAGGGTTAGTCTGCGAGAGAAGAGGTAAGGGTTAGGCACAAGAGGGATAGTTAGGGTTGGGCTGTGGGAGGGGAGGTTTAACCACTAGGGAGAGGGTTAGGCAGAGAGAGGGGAGGTTAGGGCTTGGACACAAAGGGGAGGGTTAGAGTTAGGCTGTGGGAGGGGATGTTAGCATTAGGCACTAGGGTGAGGCTTAGGCTGCAGGAGGGAAGGGTTAGGATTAGGCACTAGAGGGAGAGTTAGCACTGGGTGGAGGGTTAGAGTCAGGCACTAGGAAGAGTGATAGGGACAAGGAGGAGTGTTAGGCACTAGGGGGAAGGTTAGGCACTAGAGGGAAGGTTAGGTTGTGGGAGGGGACGGTTAGGGTTAGGCACAAGGAGGAGTGGTAGGCACTGGGGGGAGGGGCGGCTTAAGCATTAGGGGGAGGTTAGGGTCAGGTAGTAGGGGGAGTGTTAGGGTTAGGATACGGGAGGGGAGGGCTAGGGTTAGGCACAACGTGAAGGCTTAGAGTTAAGCTGCGAGAGAGGCGACCTAGGGTTAGGCACTAAGGGGAGTGATAGGGTTAGGATGCGGGAGGGGTGGGCTAGGGTTAGGCACAACGTGAAGGGTTAAAGCTAAGCGGTAGGAGGTAGGGTTACTTATAGGTTGTTGAAGACAATGGCACCAAGAAGGGGGACAGTGGGCACTCTTTATAAAATAACAGTTAAGAAAGGAGACAAGAGGGGCCAAGGAGGCCGCTGCTGAGCAACACCAGTTTCCTCTCTCTCCCGGCCTGTCCCCCCCTTCCTTCCATCCCCTTTCTGGATTCGCTGGTGTCCTCTTGTATGACAAATAGTATTTTTTCACTTTTTACACTGCAATGGCCGTGACTGCTCCAATTTGGCCACGCCCCCAGTACCCATCCCTGATATTGACGGCCCTAGCGGAGAAGAGAGGTAGGAGGGTAGGAGTGATTCACATCAGCCACTTTGAGAAAACCACCGGCAGGTAAGCTGGAGAAACATGTCAGGATCCCACTCTGGATGATTTCAACACCCACAACAAGGGACTATGCTACAAGAAAGCGCTTTACAGCTGTCTGCCTGTATTATCAGCCATAAATTTCCAGTGTTCGGGTTAGACTGCGGTCCGGGCGGGTTAGGATTAGGGTTTGGTTTGAGCTTTTCTCATCACCAGAACGGCTGGATGACGTCACCATCTCCTGACCATTAAACCCACAAGACACCACCAGAGCAACTGGAGATCCGCTATCATGGGGTGTATTTACTAAAGGTCGATTTTGTTTGTTTTTGTTCGATGTTAAATTGATTTTAATCGATGTTTGGCTTCCAGGATTAAAACGCACATTTACTGGCAGGTGATTTTTTTAATATTCATTTTTAAATGTTAGTAAATGTGTGATTTAACCCCCAGGAGCCCAACATCGATTAAAATCGATTTAACATCGATCTAAAATCGAACAAAAACAAACAAAATCGACCTTTAGTAAATATACCCCCAGGTAAGTAATAGCTGCACCGGGATACACTGTTTTGTTGTCATTCTACTCATGTCGACATTTCATCAGTTTTGACATGGTAAATGTCGACCTGCCCAGCATGTCAACATTACAACTATAATGACATGATAAATATCAACAACATCTACCCAATCCTGGAGAAAAGATTAAAAAGGTGAGGCTGTATTGGTATGTCTTGGAGAATGAGTCAATCCTAAGGAGGCAGTTGGAGTATCACTTCCAGTCTTCCGCCATAGTTGTTGCACGAGTGCTCTGCCCTGCAGTCCTGAGCCTCCCAGGTGTGCTGTCCTCCTCCCTGCAGCCCAGGTGTGCTGTCCTCCTCCCTGCAGCCCAGGTGTGCTGTCCTCCTCCCTGCAGCCCAGGTGTGCTGTCCTCCTCCCTGCAGCCCAGGTGTGCTGTCCTCCTCCCTGCAGCCCAGGTGTGCTGTCTTCCTCGTACACATGTAGGAGCTATATTTTTGTTATGCTTACCATATGATTCTCTTCTACATCCCTGTAAATGTCCGTTTCAGTAACTTGTCCCAGAACGGCATAATGAGGCCTGTCAGACAAAAAAAAAAGAAAGTTTAAACACTGGAAATTATTTCCGACATAAACATTCATTTGAATTGGTCCAGGACAGCTTTGAGATAGAAAAGGTAAATGGTACAGCATCAAGATAGCAGAACCCTGGTGGCTCCTTCAGATATTTGTAATAGGACTAATAGCACCATGTTACCCTGGCTGAAGAGGGCAGAACCATTATTCCGGATATAAATTCGCTAGGAGCTAATGGCATCAATAAAGGTATGAGACACGAAGCACCTAATGCCTCAGTGACGACGTTTCTGCTTGTAAATGGAGAAGCTGCATGCTGGCCACCTCTGAGAGAATTGCATTCCCTGTATTCAGAAATTGTGGGGCCCGGGACTGCAGGCCATGAGCCATTCGGAGCTCAATTAACGGGAGCCAATCAGGAGCGGCCGCTGCAAATTCATAATGCCGCCAGCACTGCTCCTCTGTGGCAGCCTGTGGTGCACTCCATTCCACACTGTTGCCATGTGGGCCCCCTCGTGGTCAGGGCCCAGGACTGGAGTCCCGGCAATCCCCCCCTGATGGCAGCCCTGCTTGTATTAATGACCACAGTAATAGATGCACCAGATTTCCATCTCCAAGTACATTTAATTACTTACAGAGAACCTGGTGTTAAGAACTTTTGTGGGCAACGAAACTGACATTTTGTAATCATATGACCAACAAACCCATTTAAATGGGTATATAACCCATATAAATAGCTTGTGACGGTGGGTGACTATTTGCACCTATGGCCCATTCCCAAAAGTTGAAATGTTTAGTACAAAAACTTACAGTTGGGTTCTGAAAGTCACAGACAACAGGCCAAAGATGACCGAGACAGCCAGGCCAATATCCAGGTTCAGGTAGATTGTGGATAGAAAGGTCACTAACCATATAAGCTGAAAGAGAGGGCGGCTGTAATTGGTTATGTTATGTTATGTACAGTAAGCCTCAATTCGGCTACAGTAATGTCCCTGAATACTGAGGCTCTAGAGAGGTGACACATCATCAGTGAATCACAACACACAGAAACACAATATTCTTGGCAGTACTAAGGGAGATTATTTACCCACTAGGGGGTTGATTCAGAGGTGGGTGCTAGTTGCACCGTGGTGCAAAAATATGTAAAAGCCCCAGGAGGTGCCTTCAGTTAAAACATCAGATATACAAATGATGGTGTCTCCCAATATGTGCACAGAGCATTCTATATTAGGGGGTATCCAATTAGTCACAATTTTTTTTAGTTCACTGATTTTTTTCCGGACTATCCAATTAGCCACAGTTTTTTGGGCAAATCAAATTTGCCATTTTCATGTAAAAATACATAAAATCCGCAAAAAGTCACAGACCTACAGTATGTATTTTCACTATCGTGAAAAAAGGCTACTTTTTCACGGATCCCCTATAATCGCCGGCATCATGGCTAATTGTATAGCTCCGGGCGAGATATTTAGCTGCTGTGATTTACCACTGCTAATAGGATACCAGCCTTAGGAGGGAATTTAATTAGCCGTTGAAAATTACCGCTGCTAATTGATTGCTGGGGGGGCGGGGTAATTCGATTACCCCCGATAGCTGGCATTATCAGGGATTTTGTTTCACCTGCCCGGAGGCAGGAGAAACAAAATCTGCAATACGTGACGTTTTTTCGTGGCTACGATCGTGAAAACACAGGGATCCGGCTGTGTTTTTACACAAGAACATGTAAATTACCGCACAAATAAAATGGTCCCCAGTTGAATTGCCCAATACTACCATTGGGCAATAAATTGTGGTAAATGCTCATTTTTTTGTGCGGTAATTTACCGTGATCAATTTAATTCCCCTCTAGTGTCTGTTCTCCAATAATGGGTATCACCACACCCAGAAAAGCTTCACAGATATACATACAATAGAAAATAACACATATATGAGTCCTACATTGTGTAGAGTTGGAAAAATGACCAGCTAGTATACTAGCTGTTCTACCCGTTCTTCGCACGGGAGTTTCTGATTTTCACGGTTGTACATATAAATGAGTGTTAATAATTTGGTAAATCTATAGAGATGTAAATTTGAGATGTGTTAATGTAAGTAGATCTTAATCTATGGTTCTTGGCATTACCCGAGGAGCACCCGTAGCAGATACGGTAAAAAGTAACCGGACCATTTTTGTAGTTCTGCACACTGGAGGTGCAGTCCAAATTTTGATCCGATAGTCCATTTGGCCGTTATCGTTCACGCAACGCAAGCCACGCATCGATAATGACATCATTATGTCAACCCACTGGAGATGGAACAAAGCTTGAGTGGAGTGGGATTTCATGCAGCTCACCAGCCAGTGAGTGTATGCTGCAAACGGGTAGCGGTGGAGGGATGCCTCGAACAAGTTGTGGATTGCAGGTAATCGCAGCTTTGTCTGGAACTATGTAAGAGACTTCTGTCTCCCACAGAGTCACACTATACAGTCTCCCACAGTAAATGATGGCTCCCACACATGCTCAGTAGAGCTCTCGGTGGCCATCTTGGGATAAAGTATGAAGCCTCCATGGAAAGCAGTAGCGCACTTCTCTTTCAAAAACTAAAGTATCTGTAAAAGGGACTATAATGCAACTATGTGTATGATTAAGCATGTAAAGTGTGCATGGATTATTTTGCATATAATCTTCCTAATATACAACCAGTCAGCTGGACACGATTAAGGGAGAAAATACAAATGGAAACTATTTTCTAGTAAAAACTTTTGGTCCACAGTTCTAGTAACTTCATGAGTAAAGTGAACACTATGGAAAAACACTTGTAAAAACTTGTATACTTTACTAGCATGTTTTATTTAGAGTGGTTTGATGTATGAGCACAGGGCCGTAACTACGTGTGTGCCAGGTGTGCCTGGCACACAGCGCAGTTGCCCTGAGGGCGCAACGGCCAGCGGCATGTAATGAGTCAAATTGACTCATTACATGCAGCCTCTGCTGTGTGCGCCGCGCTGGGGAGGACTGAGCAGCAGCGCTGGAGGTAGCGGAGAAGGAGGAGGAGGGAGGGGGATTCGGGAGCAGCAGCAGCGCTATGTAATTGGTGGTAGCACCGCTGCAGCAGTCCCCTCTACTTCCGTATTGGCTGCCCGCTGCCACTGTGAATGCTGGGATGTGGCTCCTTCATCCCAGCATTCACAGCGGCGGCGGGCAGCCAATACGGAAGTAGAGGGGACTGCTGCAGCGGTGCTACGACCAATTACATAGCATTGCTGCTGCTCCCGAGTCCCCCTCCCTCCTCCTCCTTCTCCGCTGCCTGCACTGAGGGATCTGCCAGCACGAGGAGCCTGACTGCCAGCGGGGAGAGATGGTAAGTATCTCTCTCTCTCTCTATCTATTCTGTCTGCCTCAATGTGTAAAATAAAGGGGACGCTGTCTGCCGTAATGTGTAAAAAGGGGCGCTGTCTGCTGTAATGTGTAAAAAGGGGGACTGTCTGCCGTAATGTGTAAAAAGGGGGACGCTGTCTGCCGTAATGTGTAAAAAGGGGAGCGCTGTCTGCCGTAATGTGTAAAAAGGGGGACTGTCTGCCGTAATGTGTAAAAGGGGCTCTACCTGGTGTAGTGGCGCTACTGTGCAGCGTAATTCGAATAATGGAGACTACTGTGCACCGTAGTATGAATTGGTATTATTTTGTGGCCACGCCCCTTCCCCATGAAGCCACGCCCCTATATATTTTGCACGCGCCTATGGCACACACTGACCCTATCTTGCATGGGGGGGGGAGGGGGGGCAATGCCATTTCTTGCACACAGGGCTAAAATCCCTAGTTACGGCACTGTATGAGCACAAAGGGAACCCCACCCAAACACTTGGGATTATTCTTTCACTCACTTTGAATATTTGCAGCATATAATAATATAGATGGCAATCGAACATTCTGGTGCCAAAGCTGTCTCAGTATGAGGAATATCAAGTGCGACATTAGTGTAAAGCCCCACCTGTGGCCGCTTCTTCGTCCAACTCAGAACCAGACCCCTAGTGGCTGCAAAGGATCCAGCTGTCTTGTTATTGTGAGTTTTAGCTGCAACTTGGTTTTCTTAGCCACAGACTGTACGCCTTTCTAGAATAATTCACTTCAGACATCTGTCTAACCTTTGTAATACTTTAGATTATCTTATTTGTTTGTGAATAATGAATATATTGTATAATAATATTGAATAATCTTGTTTTACTACATAGGAATAAAGGGCCAAATTCAGACCTGATCGCAGCAGCAAACTTGTTCTCTAATGGGCAAAACCATGGGCCCGATTCAAACCTGATCGCTAGGCTGTTAATTTTGCTGTCCTGCGATCAGATAGTCGCCACCCAAGGGGAGTGTAAATTCGCCCTGTGCAAGTGTGCGATCGCATGTGTACACCGTGCAAAAATATCCCTCAGTCAGCGGACAGCTGCAAAACCGTTCACACCTCACTCACCATCAAATGTTTTTACCAGTGTGTGCAGTGTGTGCGCAGCCCAGGACTTACTCCTATAGTGCGATGAGAACAGGCTGATCGGGGCCAGAGCTGATGTCAGATACCCTCCCTGAAAACGCTTGGGAACGCCTGCATTCTCCCTGACACTCCCAGAAAACGGTCAGTTACCACCCCCAAACACCCGCTTCCTGTCAATCAGCATGTGAATGGCTGTGCAAACAAACTTTTTGCACCAGCTTGTCGCTGTACTGCGATGTCTGTTGTTGTTTGGCGATGCAAGTGCTCATTGCGGTGCATACGCATGGCAGTCAATCAATAATCGCCCGCTGTGCGAAAACGCAAAGCAGCAATCAGGTCTGAATTGGGCCCCATGTGCAGTGCAGGTGGGGCAGATGTAACATGTGCAGAGAGTGTTAGATTTGGGTGCGGTGTGTTCAAACTGAAATCTAAATTGCAGTGTTAAAATAAAGCAGCCAGTATTTACCCTGCACAGAAACAATATGACCCACCCAAATCTAACTCTCTCTGCACATGTTACATCTGCCCCACATGCAGTGCACAAGGGGGGTAATTCAGACCTGATCGCTAGGCTGCGTTTTCATACAGCGGGCGATCAGGTCTAAACTGCGCATGCTATGTACTGCAATGCGCAGGCATGTCGCATGGGTACAAAGCGGATCGCCGCTCAGCGATGGGTTTGTGCAAAGGATCTACTTGCGCGGGCGATCGCAAGGAGATTGACAGGGAGAAGATGTTTGTGGGTTGCAACTGACCATTTTCTGGGAGTGTTTGGAAAAACGCAGGCGTGTCGAAGCGTTTGCACGGTGGGTGTCTGACGTCAATTCCGGTCCTGAACAGGCTGAAGCGATTGCAGCATCTGAGTAAGTCCTGGCTTGCGCAGAGACTGCACAAAATCAGTTCGTACAGCTCTGCTACACATGTGTTCGCACACTTGCACAGCTAAAATACACTCCCCCTGTAGGCGGCGACTATCTGATCGCAGGGCTGCAAAAATCGTTACCCAGCAATCAGGTCTGAATTAGGCCCATGGTTTTGACCATTACAGAAAGACTTTGCTGCTGCGATCAGGTCTGAATTAGGCCCAAAAGTCTGTAGAAATGCTGGAAATAGTTGTTCTTACTCACCAGATCACACTTGTTTCTCCGCCATAGAACAGGTATATCCATGAACTGCTTGTACATGCCTTTCAGGTTGGCGATGACTATAGCAGACAGTATTGCCTTTGGGGGGGGGGAAATGGGTGAGTTTCACTATACTCTTAATTTACTGCCCTCGTATGTATAACTAGTTACTCCTGGGTTCTAGGGCCATCTTTTCACACAGCCCCAAACATTTTTAAATTTGAATGTATGAGTGCATGAAGTAATAAATGTCAAATTTTAGAAGTACAACATCTAGTCCACAGTGTAAAACCAATAACCCAACATGCATTTTGATTTGTTCAAAAGCTCCTAGGTTTCTGCTAAGACCCATGTTTATGGAGCAAGGTGCAGGGGAGCAGAAGTTGGCACAGGCCGACAGGAAAATCTGACAGAGTGCGGGCCTTCCAACACCTATTGAAGTTCTGCAGTACGGTGCAGAGACAAGATTTCCATTTACAGAACAATATAGGAGGTCATTCAGATCTGATCACTGCTATGCGTTTTCGCACAGCGGGTGATCAGATCTGAACTGCGTATGCACTGCGCCGGCGCGTTGCATGTCTGCAACGAGCATCAGCGCCCTGCGACGGGATGGTGCAAGCAGATTGACAGGAGGAGGCCGTTTGTGGGTGTCAACTGACTGCTTTCAGGGAGTGTCCAGAAACACGCAAGCGTGCTCAGGGAGGGTGTCTGACGTCAGCTCTGGCCCCGATCAGCAGGATTACATCGCAGAGGAAGAGTAAGGGTGTGTACACACGGTGAGATCCTTGCTATGCCCGATTTTTACTTGCGATTTCCCTTGAACTCCCCGGAGCCCAGATAGCACAGATTTTGACTAACTTTTCTTGAGATATGGACTATGGGGGCGATTTCGAGTTGTTTGCTCGCTAGCTGCTTTTAGCAGCATTGCACACGCTAAGCCGCCGCCCTCTGGGAGTGAATCTTAGCTTAGCAGAATTGCGAACGAAAGATTAGCAGAATTGCGAATAGAAATGTCTTAGCAGTTTCTGAGTAGCTTGAGACTTACTCCTACACTGCGATCAGTTCAGTCAGTTTCGTTCCTGGCATAGGTGTGCGCAGGGGGGGTGTCTGGTGCGCACAGGCACCCCCTAATGTCCGGCACCCCGATCTCACATGCCTGATGCAGCGATCGCCGAGCAGGCTGATTACTGTCTCCTCTGCGCTGCACCCTGTCAGGACTGCATTACTGACCGGGCGCCTGGGTTAATCGAGAGTGCCACTGCCACCGTCTTTCAAATTCCCAGCTCCACCACCATGTACAAAAACAGCGTGATGTGATTACGTCATGCTGCTCGCACGCCCACCCGTCACACCCACCACATACACACCTCTCTCCTTCTATTCTATGCCAACGCCAGCCACTGATGAGGATCAGCATGCAGCCAGCATTCCTCTTAGGAAGACAAATTCAATACTGGCAGGCGGATGGCAGCAGAATTGACACGTCACTCGTTTTTCCAGCAGCGGCAGCAATACCAGTCTGCGACTGTCAGTTTAGTTACTGACTTGTAAGTAAGCTGCTGCAGCTTGCAGGGGAAAGAGAGGGGGAGCCAGACCAGGCTGAGGAGGAGCGGTGTAATTGCAGCGAGTGCCATCAGGGGTGTTTGGTGCACACCACAACATCTGACAATGTATCTGCTTTATTAGGATTGGTACAAAGGTGGATATTTTATATGCGTTGACCATCAATAGATGGTGCTAAACACGCCCAAAAGGCGGTGCTAGACACACCCCTCCAACGGTGCACCCCCTAATAAAATGTGCTGCGCACGCCAGTGGTTCCTGGTTTGACGTCACAAACACACCCAGCGTTCGCCCAGACACTCCCCCGTTTCTTCAGACACTCCCGCGTTTTTCCCAGAAACGCCAGCGTTTTTCCGCACACTCCCATAAAACGGCCAGTTTCCGCCCAGAAACACCCACTTCCTGTCAATCACACTCCGATCACCAGAACGATGAAAAAACTTTGTTAGGCCGTGAGTAAAATACCAAACTTTTGTGCTAAGTTACTTGGCGCAGGCGCACTGCGAACATTGCGCATGCGCAGTTTGCGACTAATCGCTCCGTAGCGAAAAAAAACTAACGAGCGAACAACTCGGAATCACCCCCTATGTGTGCTTACAATTTTGGCTTATGTGAGATTTTGGCTTATGTGAGATGTCATTGACATGTGAGATGAACTAGATAGTACACCGATCTAGCAAGGATTGACTTGCCTGCACAGTCTATCTTTTCTTGCGATGCCGACCTGGCGGGACCGCGCATCGGGATCGCAAGGTGACTTTCACCTTGCGATCTGCACTAACTTTTCTTGCGATTTTGACTATATAGTCAAAATCGAAAGAAAATATCTCACCGTGTGTACACACCCTAAGTCCTGGGCTGAGCAGATACTGCACAAACTGATTTTTGTGCAGCTCTGCAACACAAGATAACGCACACCTGCACAGCGAATTCACCCTGCCCCTGTAGGCGGCGACTATCTGCTCGCAGTGCAGCAAAAACCGCACCCTAGCGATCAGATCTGAATGACCCCCAATATTATTGTGATAACCTAAATTGGTTGAAAGTTCTAGAGGCATTCCCAGCTTTACTCTGGGATGGATGACCATTTCCTCTTCCCAACAAACGGTCTTCCATCAACTCTCTGCACTTGCGGTCCCTGGCAATCCTCCAAGTCCCTCCCTTTATTGAGACCAGTTTTGTGCCTTCATTTTTTACTTTCCACACACAATTGCCAAATAGAGAAAAGAGCATTCTGATATCTCTGCATTTAGGGGGTAATTCCAAGTTGATCGCAGCAGGATATTTTTTAGCAGTTGGGCAAAACCATGTGCACTGCAGGGGGGACAGATATAACATTTGCAGAGAGAGTTAGATTTGGGTGGGTTATTTTGTTTCTGTGCAGGGTTAATACTGGCTGCTTTATTTTTACACTGCAATTTAGATTGCAGATTGAACACACCACACCCAAATCTAACTCTCTCTGCACATGTTATATCTGCCCCCCCCCCCCCCCCCCCTGCAGTGCACATGGTTTTGCCCAACTGCTAAAAAATGTCCTACTGCGATCAACTTGGAATTACCCCCTTAGTTTACATTTATACTAAACGGAGCAACATTTTATTGAAAGTAAAAAACAGAATGTAGTGACCACACCCGGCGCTACTTAATTCACCCAAAAAAAGGATTTTCTTTAACAGCTTACTTTTTCAGTAATGCTCATGTTTACATTGGTGTCATAACGATCTCATTTCAAAAGAAGGTAAATATCTGAAAGATTAAGACACACAGAACATAGTGCAACCAATTTTTGGTAATAAATATAGGAGGTGTTTATTTGTTCAACTCACATAAGTATGAGTCAATATTGCATATCGTCCACCAGGTGGCGTCGATCCTTAGTTCTCACAATAGATGGTTTAGAACATCAATCCTCACAGATGCACTGGAAGCTCAAGAAGATAAATATATGGTGCAGTTGAGCTTAACCATAAAACACGTTTTTTATTTTGACAAAAACACACTTACATCAAACAGAAAATTAAAAGCATATATCACCCATTGGGATCAGCACCGGAGACCAAATTCCAAACAGAGCCAGCTGTAACTGTGTTGTGGATGGATTTCCGGATAGCAGGAACCTTGTGCTTAATATCTTGGTTCCACTATCTGATGAATTATTTGTAAGGGGTTTCTCAACTTTTGGTTTATTCTTTTTTAAACCACCTCTCCTACCTCTTTTATTTCTTTTCTTTATATCCTTTCTTAGTACAATTTTTGTTTTTATTTTGTGTTTGTCTAATTTCTCCATCTTGTTCGTTGGCCTCTTCCTAAATGAAGAAGTAGAGAAATTATATTCATTGGTAAAACCTTTTAAAGAATTAGAAGATGTTAGAGACGCAGAGGCTGAGATCGTAAGGAAACTCAATAAAGAAACAAGAGAGATAAAAGAGAGAAAAAGAAAAAAATATTTAAGAGATAAGGATGATTCTAAAGCCCCTAAAAATACAATTAAGGATCCAATAGAAGTTAAAGAAAAAACGAAATCATTTACCTCTAAAAATCAGTTTAAAAGAAAAAGACTAAAGACAATAACTGATGATCTCTATGGAAATCACATAGAGAAACCACAGAAAATATACGATTACAAAAGAATACAGCCCTATAAAGATACCAATAGGAGCTCTAATTTCCATTGGAAAGAGGAGTATCTGGATAAAAAATTCTATAAAGAGCAGTGGTGCAAGTATGTGGGTACGCTCGGGTACGGAGTACCCTTAAGAATTTGGCAGTGGGTACGCAGTACCACCTGCCACACACTTTGCCATTGCCACAATTATAAGTGCCACAAAGCAACAAGACCATGGTGCTTAGCAGCATGACTGCTCCTCCCACTTTGTCAGGGTTACTGGGAGGACAGTGGCTGTATTTTCCTGTTATAATGGAGGCATTACTATATATTGTTATTAAATTGGGGGCATTACTATATATTTCTATTATACTGGAGGTACCACTATATATTTATATTATACTGGAGGCATTACTATGTATTGATAGCCTTGCCTCCAGAATCCCCCCAAAAAGGGGCTGTGTCATGTGGCCATGCCGCTAGTGTCATGTAGCCACTCCCACTAGCAGCATGTGGCTACGCCCCATAAAACACATGACCACGCCCATTTTTCGTCACTCAGTACCCATAAGAAAATATTTCTACTTGCACCACTGATAAAGAGGATGACAGATTTGAGGAAGGTGGGCATGAGAATTGGAGAAATAGAAGACACAATAGATCACCTTTTTTAGGAAGAGGCCAACGAACAAGATGGAGAAATTAGACAAACACAAAATAAAAACAAAAATTGTACTAAGAAAGGATATAAAGAAAAGAAATAAAAGAGGTAGGAGAGGTGGTTTAAAAAAGAATAAACCAAAAATTGAGAAACCCCTTACAAATAATTCATCAGATAGTGGAACCAAGATATTAAGCACAAGGTTCCTGCTATCCGGAAATCCATCCACAACACAGTTACAGCTGGCTCTGTTTGGAATTTGGTCTCCGGTGCTGATCCCAATGGGTGATATATGCTTTTAATTTTCTGTTTGATGTAAGTGTGTTTTTGTCAAAATAAAAAAACGTGTTTTATGGTTAAGCTCAACTGCACCATATATTTATCTTCTTGAGCTTCCAGTGCATCTGTGAGGATTGATGTTCTAAACCATCTATTGTGAGAACTAAGGATCGACGCCACCTGGTGGACGATATGCAATATTGACTCATACTTATGTGAGTTGAACAAATAAACACCTCCTATATTTATTACCAAAAATTGGTTGCACTATGTTCTGTGTGTCTTAATCTTTCAGATATTTACCTTCTTTTGAAATGAGATCGTTATCACACCAATGTAAACATGAGCATTACTGAAAAAGTAAGCTGTTAAAGAAAATCCTTTTTTTGGGTGAATTAAGTAGCGCCGGGTGTGGTCACTACATTCTGTTTTTTGGTTTTATTCTGGTCTTGGTGAAGGCTAATTGTACCACACAGGCTGCCACTATATACATTTTAGCGCAGATCAAACCACACTATTTGTTTTATTTTATTGAAAGTGGCTGTTTTGAAGTGGTGGGAGCAAGGGTGTTTCTACAGAGGAGGGGGCCCGTGCGCAGGTCTCCGGAGACATGGTGCCCGCTATGATCCAGAGACCAATTTGGCTACCGCGCATGCTCATCGGCCATTTTGGCTGTGATTTCCGTTGCGATCGCTGCGCCCGCCGCTGGACTCCGGTAAGGTAAGTATTTAAGTGGGTGCAGTTTGTGCGGTGTGGGTTCCCCCTAGACGCAGGGGCCCGCATGCACCGCACACATTGCATCCATTATAGAAAGGCCAATGGGTGGGAGGCTGGAACGTTTAGGCTTTTTGCACAATGCACATTCGCACACCTACTGTAGGTGCACTTCTAGGCTGAAGAGGCATCGCCAAAGAGTGAATCATGTACCTAAAAGTTTGTGCTGGACAGACTGTCTAGTCCAGGCCTGGCCGAGCTGCAACTTTCCAGCTGCTGTGAAACTACAGATTCCAGCATGCCCTGCCTAGTGGCAAAAAGCTTGATTTCTAAAGGGGAGTTACCAAATGCAGTCCGCAATCTCCCAGTCTGCGGAACATTGGAGCAAGTGCTGGAGTCTGGGGGAGCAGTAGAAGAACCTAGTACTGACCCTGGACATTAATGTAAACATTGGTCTACTCTTTTTTTATACACTTTATACTGTAGGGAATACAGTATTACTGTTTAACACTATATATGGTCTATAGTATAGGATGTATCAAACATAAATAATATAAATAAGATAAGTGGTCAGGAAAAGGTTAAATATACCATAATAAATAAATAAATAAATAAATGCACAAACATAACAGAACCAATACTGCACTTTCTAAGCACACATTCTCCCACCTCAAGGCGGCTCCTGTCTCTCCTTCCTGATAGCTTCTCTCTGGTCCAGTGCACTCATTGAGGACTCAGTACAACACACACAGAAAACCTGGTAGGAGACGCTGATACCACTGGGCATGTGCAGCAGCTCTGCTCTGTCCCTTACACTGCATGATGTGGCGACAGCTCCGGTAATCATATTATATACCATTGCTATTGTTGTTACAATTTGAGCCACTTGCTAAGAGTAGAGTGTTTCCGAGCAACTTGCCCCCCTCCTGCGTTTTCCTATGCTGCCACAGTTTTGCTCTTAGGGAATGCTAAAACTGTGGCAGGGCATGCTGGGATGTGTAGTTTCACCACAGACCTGGAGAGCCAGAGACCTGATCTAGTCACAGCTTTGCAGTACCAATGCATTTCACTGTACTCTTTGAATGCTCTTCCTTAGTGACTGTGTGGGACATTTACTAAGCAGTGATAAGAGCGGAGAAGTGAGCCAGTGGAGATGTTGCCCCATCAACCAATCAGCAGCTCTGAATAATTTTATAGTATGCAAGTTATAGATGTTACTAAAGTGCTGATTGGTCGCCATGGGCAATTTCTCCACTGGCTCATTTCTCCGCTCTTATCACTGCTTAGTGAATGTCTCCCTGCGTCTGGTAGAGAAAAACAGTATGCTTACCTTGGGAAGGCAGGTAAAGAGTTCTCCTGCTTTTAGAATGATGACCATGATGATGAGGGCAGACACCGATCCAGCAATCTAAAAATGGTGAAATTAGTGGGAGAAGATTATTATTCTTTAATTATGTAGATCATTTACCGGAATTTGTTTTACGGTAAAATATTTGCTGTATGTATTAAGCATTACCTGTGTGTTCCCTCCTGTGCTTTCCTGTACAAGGCTTCAGGACATGGATGCAGTAACAGCAAAACAATTAAAAAAGCTGCCGGCTACATTGCTGAGCCCCAGTGCAATAAGCTCCTGTCAGAGGAACGGTGACAGTGGAAAAATGCAATTATATTAGATAATGATTGTCTGCAGAGTTGTAGCAGTTTGCTTTTCAGTATACAAAAATATTCCAAGTTTCTATAATAGAGAGTGGTATCAGAGGTAATGCTCGGTTAGTAAAGACATGGATCTACATATGCTAAGTAATGTTTTCTTCAACAGTGTTCCCTGTAAACTGAGCAGTTTGTAGATAATTATTAAAACAAACCCTTGTGATTTACCTGAAGTGGGACCACTTCAGGGGGCAGGAAAACCTGTACTGCAGGGACAAGAGACCAGAGCCTGAGTTTAAATGTCCCCTTTGGTTCTTGAGGAAAAAAATATATTTTGACTCTGGATAAAACCTCCTAAATCCTTTGAACTAAACTTAGAGTTTTAAGATGTGCTTCAGAGGAGCAGCCGATCCAATTGCTGTTTGCCTGGTCAGCTAGTGACAAAAACCAAACACATGAATGTCTATGTGGAGAAGTGTCCGATATGGAACATTGTGGAGTACAAAGGATGGGAAGATGCCAGCTTTGTAGGTGGCCTCGTTGACGTCGCTGTAGACCCCGGAACATGCCACCAGCATGTCCAATCCATCCGGTGAGTAGAGCCATGCCAGATTTGTAGGTGTCCTGGTTGACGTCGCTATAGAGATCCCAGAACATTCCACCAGCATGCCCAATCCATCCGGTAAGTAGAGCCCTTTCCAGGCTTGGTGAGCTTGAGATTCAAGTGGCCTTTTAAGTTTGATGCCATCAGCATGTCCAATCATGGGTCATTGCAAGAGGGCCAATCAGAACTGTGTCATATCCTTACCAGTTTGCTCTTGCTTATACTGGCCGGCATGAGCTGAGCAAATTCTTCGACATAAAGGGAGGGGAGAAGACCTTCCGAAGAAAGAAGATAGAAGACGTGAGGAAAAAGAAGAGAAGTGCTAAGGGGGCTTTGTTTTACTCTCCAGGTGAAGACACCAAGATCAAGAAACTACAAGTACTGTATATGGTGGGGCACGAATGAAATAGAGTTACACCTAGGTGTCCCCATTGTGCCAATCATGGAAATAAATGAAGGCAATAAATGAAGTTAGTTATTCATCCTAAAAGTTACCTTCTGACACAATCTATAAAAAACCCAAACATTGCCAGAGAGAAGTTGAGCGTTACTCAACTGCAACACAGGTGGTACTCACCCAGCACAGTAAGAGTAATTTACAGCTAATCCAGACCAGAGTCCTTGGGGTTTTATGTTGCATATTTAACCTCTCTCTGGACTTATCCTTAAAGATTTACAGTTGCAGCAAAAACATTCATCTTCAAAACTTCAATCACTAAATAGAGACCATTTCTGGGTAAATCCATTCACCACTGTTACCTGTCTATAATATATCTCTCCTCCTGTATAGTTCCTCCTAAGTCTCATATAAGACCTTATATCATTCGGCATCTATCTGTTCAGCGAAGGGTTTATGAGGATAACGGTTGCTTGACCCTCTTCAACTATACAGTACAAATCCCTCTGTATTCCACCAAGTGCCCTAGCAGTGCCAGAACCATTGAGTAACAATTTTCCACATCTAAAGACTTTTATGACTCTACAGAGCCAAGATGAATACTTGCCTGGTTGCTGTCCACTTTGTAACCATGTTTTGCCGCAAACATCTTCGCCAGAGAGATTGTAATAGTATAGCCAACCACAGCGATGGCAAATGCAGTTCCAACAACATCTAAAAACAAGCTAGAATTTGGGACCGTTGGCACAAGCATCCTACAATAAACAAACTTAGATATTTAAAATAAAGCTAAGAAATTAATTATTCTAATCTTTCCTTAGCATGAACAATGACAGTCATCAGTAAATGTTTAAAAAATGAAAGTTGAAAAAGTGGAACAAGAACTCAGAGAACAATGGGGGTCATTCTGAGTTGATCGCTCGCTAGCTGTTTTTAGCAGCCGTGCAAACGCTATGCCGCCTCCCACTGGGAGTGTATCTTAGCTTAGCAGAAGTAAGAATGAAAGGATCGCAGAGCGGCTACAAAATAATTTTCTGCACTTTCAGAATAGTTTCAGACCTACTCAGCGCTTGCGTTCACTTCAGACTGTTCAGTTCCTGTTTTGACGTCACAAACACGCCCTGCGTTCCTCCAGCCACACCTGCGTTTTCTCGATCACTCCCTGAAAACGGTCAGTCGACACCCAGAAACGCCCACTTCATGTCAATCACTCTGCGACCAGCAGTGCGACTGAAAAGCTTCGCTAGACTCTGTGTGAAACTACATCGGCCGTTGTGAAAGTACGTCGTGCATGCGCACTGTGCCGCATATGCATGTGCATGCGCATAAGTGCCGCTTTTTCACTTAATCACAGCGCAGCAAACTTTTTCAGCTAGCGATCAACTCGGAATGACCCCCAATGAAGGGAATTTTAAGATTGGAATTTGTGTTCTTTTACCCTTCCCCCACCCTAAATTTATTTGCTCCCAATTAGGGTCAACCCTCCTTCTTGGCCAAAATGTGGGTGTGTAAGTCCCATTTTGTAGATGTGCCTTGGCCAGTGTCTGCTTCTTCTGACGCCGCCTCACCTATCCTTCACACCTTCAGCTGCTTCTATTTTAGCACAGACGCAGCCTACAAAGTCTCAGCGGTTGTGCTACTGCACCCACCTCTGAATCTGCCCGGTGTCAGTGAGCATTTGGGGCAGAATTAGAAAATGAATTTGCCCATCATCACATACACCATATGATCACCATACGCAGTAGGAGTGATAAGTGTTTTGCTATAAATGAAAATATGAAGTTTAAGCATATTGGTGGTCATTCCGAGTTGTTCGCTCTGTAAATTTCTTCGCATCGCAGCGATTTCCGCTTAGTGCGCATGCGCAATGTCCGCCCTGCGACTGCGCCAAGTAAATTTGCTATGCAGTTAGAATTTTACTCACGGTTTTTTCCTCGTTCTGGTGATCGTAATGTGATTGACAGGAAGTGGGTGTTTCTGGGCGGAAACAGGCCGTTTTATGGGTGTGTGTGAAAAAAACGCTACCGTTTCTGGGAAAAACGCGGGAGTGGCTGGAGAAACGGAGGAGTGTCTGGGCGAACGCTGGGTGTGTTTGTGACGTCAAACCAGGAACGACAAGCACTGAACTGATCGCAGTGGAAGAGTAAGTCTCGAGTTACTCAGAAACTGCTACGAGGTGTGTAATCGCAATATTGCGAATCTTTCGTTCGCAATTTTAAGAAGCTAAGATTCACTCCCAGTAGGCGGCGGCTTAGCGTGTGCAAAGCTGCTAAAAGTAGCTTGCGAGCGAACAACTCGGAATGAGGGCCCTTGTCAGATCACATACCCTGTGGGAATGTCGCCAACAATCCCCACATTGTAGTTCTCGTGGATATTGATTCCATATGACACCGCAGTAGAAACGATGAGCTAGGAAAAGAGGAAATGATACACAGATGACGCACATTTGGTATCTCAGGATACATTACATTTCAATAAATAACCCCCATTAGGCCATGCAATACTCAAATCAGCTTCTATCCCTGTTGCTTTATTTTGTAATTTGCTAAAAGTGGCATCATCCTATTATTTCTGAATGAAACAGGCCATTGCGAAGTATAAAATACTAGGTGCTTCATCGCGCCCTACGGGCGCTCTTCACACTGTCGCAAGGGGCTACGCCCCCTTAACCCTTGCATGCCTTTCTGGGGTTTAATATTTGTATTATATGGAGTATTACCTGCATTCCTTTGTTAGTGGTTAAATATTGCACAATGAAAGGGCGTGCAATGGTGAAGGAGGCGCAGCCCCTTGCGACTGCGTGAACAGCACCTGCAGGGCACGATGTACAGAATGTAGCGGGTGCGGGGGGGGACTGCGGATGGTGTCTGTAGATGCTGCGGGTGGAGGGGAGGCAGAAGTGGGGGTGGGGCCCGGATGGGGAAGGTTCGGGAGGTGCTGCGCGTGGGGGAGGGGCAGAGGAGTGGGGGATGCAGATGGGGGAGGGGTCCGGAGGCACTGCAGGTGGGGGAGGGGCAGGGGTGCCACGGGTGGGAGAGGGGCAGGTGTGGGGATGTTGTAAATGGGTGAAGGGTTCCGGAGGTGCTGTGGGATGGGTGTGCCGGGGGTTGGGTAGGGGACCGCAGGCACCATGGGTAGGGTAGGGGCAGGTACGGGTGTTGCGGCGGATGGGAAAGGAGGTCCGGAGGTGCTGCAGGTGGTGGAGGGGCAGGTGCGGGGGTGCCATTGGTGGGGGAGGGGTGGGTGAGGGGGGGACCGCTGATGGAGGAGGGTGTCTGCAGATGCTGCGGGTGGAGGGGGGCAGGTGTGGGGGGAGACGTATAAGGGGGGTGAATGGTGGAAGGGGCCTGGAGGTGCTGTGGGTGGTGAAGGGGTGGAGGAGTGGGAGCCACAAGTGGTTTAGGGGGTCTGGAGGCACAGCATGTGGGGGAGGGGTGGAGTGCCGCATGTGGTGGAGGGGAAGGTGCGGAGGTGTAGTGCATTGGGGAGAGGTCTGGAGGCGCTGCGGGTACTGTACATGCCATAAAAGGTAGTTGGAGGGTATGCAGTAACAGGGCCAGGACAAGGGTGACAGGGTCAGTACAGGGTTGACGGGGCCAGGACAGGGGTGACGGTGCCAGGACAGGGGTGACGGGGCCAGGACAGGGGTGACGGGGCCAGGACAGGGGTGACAGGGCCAGGACAGAAATGATAGGGACAGGATAGGGGTGACAGGGCCAGGGTAGGGGCGGCAGGACCAGGACAGGGGTGACGGGGCCAGTATAGGGTTGACAGTGCAAGCACAGGGGTGACAGGGCCAGGATAGGGGTAACAGGGCCAGCATAAGGGTGACAGGGCCAGGATAAGGGTGAAAGGGCCAGGATAAGGGTGAAAGGGCCAGAATAAGGGTGGCAGGGCAAGGTCAGGGGTGACAGGGACATGACAGAACACAGGGCACGGGAGAGATTGGTATTAGGGACAAAACAGTGGTGACAGACAGATGTGTCTTACCGGAGTCACTGCTGCTGGCTGCTGCTGTTCCATTCCAACCTGTTGGGATCTGCTGCTGCTGGAGACTTGGCATGGCTGACTCTCTCAGGCTGGAGTCCTGCTTTCTCTGCCAGTCCGCATCCCTCCCCCCCCTCCTCAGTCACACACGCAGACCTCGCGCAGCTGCCGGGCACTGTGGTAAGGTGAGACTGGAAATGACTGGTTAGCCCCCAGGAGATGCTGCGGCTGGAGGGAGGAGGGGGTCATAGCATGCACGTGGCGCGGACCTCACGGCTTCCGGGCACTGTGGTAAGGGGAGACTGGGAGTGACTGGTTAGCTCCCAGGAGACGCTGCAGCTGGAGGGAGGAGTGGGTCAGAGCCTGCAAGCAGCTCGGATTTCTGCAGCGCTACCGCCAGCTAAAGTGTGTGAATGAGCTGGGCGCACTCCACTGCGGGTGGCAGCGCTGCAGCTAGCGGTGGGGTTGCCGGGACTGGAGATAACAGAGGCAGTATGGAACCTGCACAGCGGCAGGTGCCTCACTAAACTGCAGCTAAGAAGCGTGGAGTGTGTCAGAAAGTGACGCTCCTCCGCACCAGAGAGAACCTGCTGAGTATGCCGATGTGGGGGGTCAAGCACACAGTGAGCCGGTGCCCGTCTGTCTGTATGACATACCCCTCACACACCCCCATACCTCCCAAATGTCCCGATTTTCGCGGGACAGTCCCATTTTTTGGGGTCTGTCCCGCTGTCCCACCCGCGGGTCGCAGTGTCCTGCGGTGGGGGGGGGGGCAGTTGGAAAGCTCCTGTACTCGCTGTTCTGCTTAGCAGAGCAGCGGTGAATAGTGGAGACAGAGGGAGAGGGGGCATCAGGGGGTACGGATTAATGGGGGGGTTCCAGCAGCAGAGCCGGATTAAGGGGGGGGGGGGGGGGGGGGGGCGGGGGATACGTACCATTGGCCCCACAGTTTTAGAGGCCCCCCCGGCTGGAGTAGCTCTGTCCCAGCTCAGAAGCTCCCCCCCACCCGTCCTGCCAGCAGCAGTGGCAGCATTGTGCTACAGTCAGCACACGCTGCTGCATATTGGCAGGTCTGTGGTGTTGCAGGGAGGCAGCAGTCTCCCTGCTTTCTTCTCCCTGTGCGGGTGTGTAGGGGGGAGCGACCACCTCCTCTGGATTTAGCCCTAGCTGAGGGGCCAAAATCCCATAAAAAAAATAAAAACAATAATCGGAATTTGCATAAGGGGGCGTGGCCGCACGGTCCGCGATTAGGCCACGCCCCCAACCCCCAGCAGGCACAGCAATGAGATAGGGCTCCCCTGTCTCAAGTGCCCTGGGCCCCCCGGACTCATAATCAGCCCCTGGGGGCATGCCAGCAGCTCACAGAACGCTGGGCATGCCCCCTCACTGACGAAAACGGGGACCCTCCCGTGAAGCCACGCCCCCTTTTCGCCGAGTGTTTCCCTCCTTCTGCCTGGAGAAAGCTCCTGCAGAAAGCTGGGAGGTATGCAGCCCTGTCTGTGACATGCCCAATGCCCATGCTATCTGCTTCTGCTCCTAGTCTCCTGTAGATTTGGCCCGATCTCTGTGACTCATTTGAATAACTCCGCCCACTGTTGTGACTCCGCCCAGCGTTAGCAAATGAATCACAAGGTCACAGAATAGGGCTATTATATAGGAGATTAGAGATGTACGCCTGGCCATGGCGCCGATCACCGGGGACTTATATAGAATCCAAAACTCGCGAGAATCCAATAGCGGGATGATGACGTTTTGCCTCAATGATGTAATCAAGGCGGGTGGGAAAACCTGAGCCGAGCTCGGATCCCGGCTCGGATCGTAACGTTCGGGAGGGTTTGGTTCTCAGAGAACCGAACCCGCTCATCTCTATAATATATATATATATATGTGTGTGTGTAAGGGGTGCAAAAATTAAATGGCACGTGGAAACTGTGTGTGTGTGTGCGGGGGGGGGGGGCTCTGGGGGGGTGGAGAGGACTCCAGAGTGAGAGAGCCAGCCCTGGACAGGTCTAGGCAGGTCTGACAGCACAGCCCCCAATAGTTCTTAATGACATTGGCTGTATGTTTGGGGTCATTACTGCTGCAGAATAAATTTGGGGAAGTAAGCATGATGTATCTTGTATCTGATGCACTAAGTTTCCTTGGCCGACCACTGCGTCTACGCTCCACAACGTTGCCTGTTTCTTTGAGCTTCAATGCTAAGAAATACAGGCAGGTACTTATCCATCATGCAATACCATCAGGCACGCATCTGATTGGCTCCAAATTTATTATTATTAACAGGACAATGACTCCAAACATACAACCAATGTCATTAGGAACTATATTCAGCATAAAGAAGAACAAGGAGTCCTGGAAGTGATTATATGACTCCCACAGAGCCTGATCTCATCATCATCGAGTCTGTCTGGGATTACATGAAGAGACAGAAGGATGTCTTTATGTTAAATATATATACAATTACTCTGCGCTCAATACCATATGGTCCATAGGATGATTAAAAACACATGCAGTATTCTTAATAATTTATTTAGTATAATGCACTTTAAAACTCAAAAATCAACCACAATAAAATATATAAATGGTGTACATAATATACATGACTAGATTAATTAGATTAAATGGCAGAAATCACTTCCCACATGATACTGACTTCCAATTTCTATGTATAATAATCCAACCTAATGGATAGTTTTCCTTAATCCTAATACGAGGTGGATCAACCTAAATTTAATCAGTGCACTGATTTGGTTAATGGATAATATTAGTTAATAGCAGTCCTGCAAATAGTTGAGTTTACTGTCCCCGCAGGTGCTCATCCCAAGCACTAGGTAAAGTTCTGATAAATTTGATGATGAATTAATAGTGTATTAAACCGGTATTGATATTTAAATCATGAATGGATCACACCACGCTCACCACCAAGACGTGCTGATATTGTTCAAAGATCGGGTCAGCAGTATTGAATTGAAAGGAGCCGGCTGGGAGGCACCGGACGTCTCCGTTCTCCCTCGTGTTTGTGCCGCTACCTACTTCCAAAGGCCGCCCGAAGCCGTCTAGCCGTACGGGTGGATGCGTGTCCAAAATAGCAGTGTGTCCCCGGAATAAGACAAGCAGTCACCAGTGGCCCCTGACGCGTTTCGCTCTTACCAGAGCTTTGTCGAAGACTCTTTACCTAGTGCTTGTATATTATGTACACCATTTATATATTTTATTGTGGTTGATTTTTGAGTTTTAAAGTGCATTATACTAAATAAATTATTAAGAATACTGCATGTGTTTTTAATCATCCTATGGACCATATGGTATTGAGCGCAGAGTAATTGTATATATCTTTGTCTAAGGGTCCTCTCCTGTAACAGGGGTAGGACACCATTATTTTATACTCACACAGGCATAAACTGATACTCTGCTGCTGATTTTTTAGATTTCTATATTTCTATATTGTATTAGTAATTTTCTCCTTTTATGCTAAGCGCCGAGAGCTAGATTGTGGTTTGTCTTTTATGTTAAACCAATCTTAAAACCGTATTTAAAGGAGGTTATTTACAAGGGGACTGGTGATAACGTGGAGTATTTATGGGTTGAGATTTCGAGTGGAGGGAAAGATACAAAAAAGCTGTTAATAGGGACATGCTACAAACCGCCAGATATTGGTGCGATGAAAGAATTACAACTTTTGCAGCAAATCGAAAAAGTTGCAGGACTGGGGGAGGTCATATTCATTGGGGATTTTAATTATCCGGACATAAATTGGAACAACGAATCAGGTAATACAGCTAGGGGAAACAGGTTCTTAAATATGGTCAATATTTATCACTATAAATAAATCACTACCTGTCTCATGTAATCGAGGAACCAACTAGACTTAAGACTATCCTGGATCTAGTAATAACTAATAATGTGGAGATTATATCAAATATAGAGACCTTGGGAAATAGCGATCATAATATGGTCACATTCGATATTAGCTTTCAAAAACAACACTATAAGGGTCCAACTAAGACATTTAACTTTAGAAAAGCTAATTTCAACATGCTGAAATGAGCACTAAAGGACATTGATTGGGAAGTTTTGTTTCATGGTAAGAACACTGCCGAAATGTGGGATGCTTTTAAAATTATGCTCGATAAGTACACTCATATGTTCATTCCCATGAGCAGCAAACGCAGGAGTAATAAATTCAAACCAATGTAGCTTAACAAGAAGGTTAAGGAAGAAATGGATAATAAGAGGTGTGCTTTCAAAGCGTTTAAATCCGACGGGAGCAAAGGTTATTCCAGTACTACAAGGAATGTAACAAAAAATGCAAAAAAGAAATCAGAGCAGCTAAAATAGGAAACAAAAAGTAAATTGCTCAGAAGAGTAAAACAAAGCCTAAAAAGTGTTTTAAATATATAAACGGTAAAAGGTTAAAAAAGGAGAAAATAGGATCATTAATGGGCGATTTGGGTGAACTGATTAATGATGACAAAGGTAAAGCAGATTTATTGAACAGTTTTTTTTTTTCATCAGTGTTTACTAGAGAGGACATGTTGGTGGGAGTAGTGCAAAATAAAAGCTATGATAACGTCCCGTTGCTAAGTACTTGGTTAAATGAGGAAGTAGTCCAGGAGATGCCAAGTAAAATTAAAATAAATAATCTCCTGGCCCGGTGGACTTCACCCAAGGGTTCTTATGGAGCTTAACTCAGAACTAGCAAGGCCTTTATATTTGATTTTATATGAATCAATTACATTAGGCAAGATACTGAAGTGCTGACGCATAGCAGAGGTAGTCCCAATATTTACAAATGGAATTAAATCTCATCCTGGAAACTATAGACCAGTAAGTTTGACATCTATAGTGGGGAAAATACTGGAAGGTGTAATAAGGGATAGCATACAGGAGTACTTGGATTCTTCCAAGGTTATAAGTAAGAACCAACATGGTTTTGTGAGGGACAGGTCATGTCAAACTAACTTAATTAGCTTCTATGAGAAAGTGAGTGATAATATTGATCAGGGTAAAACAGTGCATGTGGTCTATTTGGATTTTGCTAAAGCCTTCGACACAGTGCCACACATGAGACTGATTTTCAAATTAAGAGACCTTGGTTTAGGAAACACTATTTGTACTTGGATAAGTAATTGGCTGGACAACAGGGAACAGCGAGTGGTGGTTAATGGGATGTTTTCCGACTGGGCCACAGTACTCAGTGGAATACCGCAAGGGTCCGTACTCGGGCCACTATTGTTTTAAATATTTATCAATGACCTAGGAGAAGGTCTGGAAAGCAAAGTGTCAATTTTTGCAGATGATACTAAACTGTGTAGAGTAATTGGGACTAAGAACAATAAGGCAACCTACAATATTAAATGGGGAAGTGTTAGTGGAAATGGTGGTTGAAAAAGACTTGGGTGTGCTCATTGATAATAGACTTAGTAGCAGGACCCAATGTCACAGTGCAGCAACAAAGGCAAATAAGGTGATAGCATGCATAAAACGGGGAATGGAGACAAGGGATGCGAGTGCAATCCTGCCACTGTACAAATCATTGGTACGGCCATGGGGAGAGATTAATGGCCCAAAGTTGCCCAAAGCAAGCACCCAACTTCTGTCATTTATCACAGACTATAAATTGACAGAAGTTGATGTGGTATCTTCTGGTACGCCTCCCTTTATATCGTTTACACGTACAGTATATAATACCCTCCAACTGTACCTTTTTAGCAGGTACGGTACCTTTTTTCTATGGTCTGTGCTGATTTTTGGCTCTCCAAACTTCCATTGAAAGTATAGGTTAAGGGGCGTGGTTACCCGTGACCATGACCCCTTTTCTGATTTGTACTAGTGATGAGCGGGTTCGGTTCCTCGAAAACCGTACCCCCCCGAACTTCACACTTTTTACACGGGTCCGAGGCATACTCGGATTCTCCCGTATGGCTCGGTTAACCCGAGCGCGCCCGAACGTCATCATCCCGCTGTCGGATTCTCACGAGATTCGGATTCTATATAAGCAGCCACGCGTCGCCACCATTTTCACTCGTGCATTGGAAATGTTAGGGAGAGGACGTGGCTGGCGTCTTCTCCGTGTATTGTTGATGCAAATATTTGTGCTTGCTTTACTTATTGCTTAATTGTGGGGACTGGGGAGCAGCTGTATATTAATATAGGAGGAGTACAGTGCAGAGTTTTGCTGATCAGTGACCACCAGTTTCATCCGTTCTCTGCCTGAAAAAAACGCTTCTTATCTGTGCTCAGTGTGCTGCATATATCTGTGCTCACACTGCTTAATTGTGGGGACTGGGGAGCAGCTGTATTATATAGCAGGAGTACAGTGCAGAGTTTTGCTGACAGTGACCACCAGTATACGTTGTCTGCCTGAAAAACACTCCATATCTGTGCTGCATTGTAGACAGTATATAGTAGGAGTACAGTGCATAATTTTGCTGACCACCAGTATATAATATATAGGAGTACGGTACAGAAGGCCCCTGCTGTACCTACCTCTGTGTCGTCAAGTATACTATCCATCCATACCTGTGGTGCATTTCAGTTTTGCACAGTTTGCTGACCACCAGTATGTAATATATAGCAGTACGGTACAGTAGGCTACTGCTGTACCTACCTCTGTGTCGTCAAGTATACTATCCATCCATACCTATGGTGCATTTCAGTTTTGCACAGTTTGCTGACCACCAGTATATAATATATAGCAGTACGGTACAGTAGGCCACTGCTGTACCTACCTCTGTGTCGTCAAGTATACTATCCATCCATACCTGTGGTGCATTTCAGTTTTGCACAGTTTGCTGACCACCAGTATATAATATATAGCAGTACGGTACAGTAGGCCACTGCTGTACCTACCTCTGTGTCGTCAAGTATACTATCCATCCATACCTGTGGTGCATTTCAGTTTTGCACAGTTTGCTGACCACCAGTATATAATATATAGCAGTACGGTACAGTAGGCCACTGCTGTACCTACCTCTGTGTTGTCAAGTTTACTATCCATCCATACCTGTGGTGCATTTCAGTTTTGCACAGTTTGCTGACCACCAGTATATAATATATAGCAGTACGGTACAGTAGGCCACTGCTGTACCTACCTCTGTGTCGTCAAGTATACTATCCATCCATACCTGTGGTGCATTTCAGTTTTGCACAGTTTGCTGACCACCAGCATATAATATATAGCAGTACGGTACAGTAGGCCACTGCTGTACCTACCTCTGTGTCGTCAAGTATACTATCCATCCATACCTGTGGTGCATTTCAGTTTTGCACAGTTTGCTGACCACCAGTATATATTTTATAGCATTACGGTACAGTAGGCCACTGCTGTACCTACCTCTGTGTCGTCAAGTATACTATCCATCCATACCTGTGGTGCATTTCAGTTGTGCGCAGTATATATAGTAGTAGGCCATTGCTATTGATACTGGCATATAATTCCACACATTAAAAAATGGAGAACAAAAACGTGGAGGTTAAAATAGGGAAAGATCAAGATCCACTTCCACCTCGTGCTGAAGCTGCTGCCACTAGTCATGGCCGAGACCATGAAATGCCATCAACGTCGTCTGCCAAGGCCGATGCCCAATGTCATAGTAGAGAGCATGTAAAATCCAAAAAACAAAAGTTCAGTAAAATGACCCAAAAATCAAAATTGAAAGCGTCTGATGAGAAGCGTAAACTTGCCAATATGCCATCTACGACACGGAGTGGCAAGGAACGGCTGAGGCCCTGGCCTATGTTCATGGCTAGTGGTTCAGATTCACATGAGGATGGAAGCACTCATCCTCTCGCTAGAAAAATGAAAAGACTTAAGCTGGCAAAAGCACAGTAAAGTACTGTGCGTTCTTCTAAATCACAAATCCCCAAGGAGAGTCCAATTGTGTCGGTTGCGATGCCTGACCTTCCCAACACTGGACGGGAAGAGCTTGCGCCTTCCACCATTTGCACGCCCCCTGCAAGTGCTGGAAGGAGCACCCGCAGTCCAGTTCCTGATAGTCAAATTGAAGATGTCACTGTTGAAGTACACCAGGATGAGGATATGGGTGTTGCTGGTGCTGGGGAGGAAATTGACAAGGAGGATTCTGATGGTGAGGTGGTTTGTTTAAGTCAGGCACCCGAGACACCTGTTGTCCATGGGACGAATATGGCCATTGACATGCCTGGTCAAAATACAAAAAAAATCAGCTCTTCGGTATGGAATTATTTCAACACAAATGCGGACAACAGGTGTCAAGCCGTGTGTTGCCTTTGTCAAGCTGTAATAAGTAGGGGTAAGGACGTTAACCACCTAGGAACATCCTCCCTTATACGTCACCTGGACCGCATTCATCAGAAGTCAGTGACAAGTTCAAAAACTTTGGGTGACAGCGGAAGGAGTCCACTGACAACTAAATCCCTTCCTCTTCTAACCAAGCTCCTGCAAACCACACCACCAACTCCCTCAGTGTCAATTTCCTCCTTACCCAGGAAAGCCAATAGTCCTGCAGGCCATGTCACTGGCAAGTCTGACGAGTCCTCTCCTGCCTGGGATTCCTCCGATGCATCCTTGAGTGTAACGCCTACCGCTGCTGGCGCTGCTGTTGTTGCTGCTGGGAGTCGATCGTCATCCCAGAGGGGAAGTCGGAAGACCACTTGTACTACTTCCAGTAAGCAATTGACTGTCCAACAGTCCTTTGCGAGGAAGATGAAATATCACAGCAGTCATCCTGCTGCAAAGCGGATAACTCAGGCCTTGGCAGCCTGGGCGGTGAGAAACGTGGTTCCGGTATCCACCGTTAATTCAGAGGCAACTAGAGACTTGATTGAGGTACTGTGTCCCCGGTACCAAATACCATCTAGGTTCCATTTCTCTAGGCAGGCGATACCGAAAATGTACACAGACCTCAGAAAAAGAGTCACCAGTGTCCTAAAAAATGCAGTTGTACCCAATGTCCACTTAACCATGGACATGTGGACAAGTGGAGCAGGGCAGACTCAGGACTATATGACTGTGACAGCCCACTGGGTAGATGTATTGCCTCCCGCAGCAAGAACAGCAGCGGCAGCACCAGTAGCAGCATCTCGCAAATGCCAACTCGTTCCTAGGCAGGCTACGCTTTGTATCACCGCTTTCCAGAAGAGGCACACAGCTGACAACCTCTTACGGAAACTGAGGAACATCATCGCAGAATGGCTTACCCCAATTGGACTCTCCTGGGGATTTGTGACATCGGACAACGCCACCAATATTGTGCGTGCATTACATCTGGGCAAATTCCAGCACGTCCCATGTTTTGCACATACATTGAATTTGGTGGTGCAGGGGCGTGCAAGAGATGCTGTCGGTGGCCCGAAGAATTGCGGGCCACTTTCGGCATTCAGCCACCGCGTGCCGAAGACTGGAGCACCACCAAACATTCCTGAACCTGCCCTGCCATCATCTGAAGCAAGAGGTGGTAACGAGGTGGAATTCAACCCTCTATATGCTTCAGAGGATGGAGGAGCAGCAAAAGGCCATTCAAGCCTATACATCTGCCCACGATATAGGCAAAGGAGGGGGAATGCACCTGACTCAAGCGCAGTGGAGAATGATTTCAATGTTGTGCAAGGTTCTGCAACCCTTTGAACTTGCCACACGTAAAGTCAGTTCAGACACTGCCAGCCTGAGTCAGGTCATTCCCCTCATCAGGCTTTTGCAGAAGAAGCTGGAGACATTGAAGGAGGAGCTAAAACAGAGCGATTCCGCTAGGCATGTGGGACTTGTGGATGAAGCCCTTAATTCGCTTAACCAGGATTCACGAGTGGTCAATCTGTTGAAATCAGAGCACTACATTTTGGCCACTGTGCTCAATCCAAGATATAAAACCTACGTTGTAACTCTCTTTCCGGCAGACACAAGTCTGCAGAGGTTCAAAGACCTGCTGGTGAGAAAATTGTCAAGTCAAGCGGAACGTGACCCGTCAACATCTCCTCCTTCACATTCTCCCGCAACTGGGATTGCGAGGAAAATGCTAAGAATTCCGAGCCCACCCGCTGGCGGTGATGCAGGGCAGTCTGGAGCGAGTGCTGACATCTGGTCCGGACTGAAGGACCTGCCAACGATTACTGACATGTCGTCTACTGTCACTGCATATGATTCTCTCACCATTGAAAGAATGGTGGAGGATTATATGAGTGACCGCATCCAAGTAGGCACGTCAGACAGTCCGTACGTATACTGGCAGGAAAAAGAGGCAATTTGGAGGCCCTTGCACAAACTGGCTTTATTCTACCTAAGTTGCCCTCCCTCCAGTGTGTACTCCGAAAGAGTGTTTACTGCAGCCGCTCACCTTGTCAGCAATTGGCGTACAAGGTTACTTCCAGAAAATGTGGAGAAGATGATGTTCATCAAAATGAATTATAATCAATTCCTCCATGGAGACATTCACCAGCAGCAATTGCCTCCAGAAAGTACAGGGACCTGAGATGGTGGATTCCAGTGGGGACGAATTAATAATCTGTGAGGAGGGGGATGTACACAGTGAAAGGGGTGAGGAATCGGAGGATGATGATGAGGTGGACATCTTGCCTCTGTAGAGCCAGTTTGTGCAAGGAGAGATTGATTGCTTCTTTTTTTGGTGGGGGCCCAAACCAACCAGTCATTTCAGTCACAGTCGTGTGGCAGACCCTGTCGCTGAAATGATGGGTTCGTTAAAGTGTGCATGTCCTGTTTATACAACATAAGGGTGGGTGGGAGGGCCCAAGGACAATTCCATCTTGCACCTCTTTTTTCTTTCATTTTTCTTTGCATCATGTGCTGTTTGGGGACAGTTTTTTTGAAATGCCATCCTGCCTGACACTGCAGTGCCACTCCTAGATGGGCCAGGTGTTTGTGTCGGCCACTTGTGTCGCTTAGCTTAGTCACACAGCGACCTTGGTGCGCCTCTTTTTTTCTTTGCATCATGTGCTGTTTGGGGACTATTTTTTTGAAGTGCCATCCTGTCTGACACTGCAGTGCCACTCCTAGATGGGCCAGGTGTTTGTGTCGGCCACTTGGGTCGCTTAGCTTAGTCACACAGCGACCTTTGTGCGCCTCTTTTTTTCTTTGCATCATGTGCTGTTTGGGGACTATTTTTTTGAAGTGCCATCCTGTCTGACACTGCAGTGCCACTCCTAGATGGGCCAGGTGTTTGTGTCGGCCACTTGTGTCGCTTAGCTTAGTCACACAGCGACCTTGGTGCGCCTCTTTTTTTCTTTGCATCATGTGCTGTTTGGGGACTATTTTTTTGAAGTGCCATCCTGTCTGACACTGCAGTGCCACTCCTAGATGGGCCAGGTGTTTGTGTCGGCCACTTGGGTCGCTTAGCTTAGTCACACAGCGACCTTTGTGCGCCTCTTTTTTTCTTTGCATCATGTGCTGTTTGGGGACTATTTTTTTGAAGTGCCATCCTGCCTGACACTGCAGTGCCACTCCTAGATGGGCCAGGTGTTTGTGTCGGCCACTTGTGACGCTTAGCTTAGTCACACAGCGACCTTGGTGCGCCTCTTTTTTTCTTTGCATCATGTGCTGTTTGGGGACTATTTTTTTGAAGTGCCATCCTGCCTGACACTGCAGTGCCACTCCTAGATGGGCCAGGTGTTTGTGTCGGCCACTTGGGTCGCTTAGCTTAGTCACACAGCGACCTTGGTGCGCCTCTTTTTTTCTTTGCATCATGTGCTGTTTGGGGACAATTTTTTTGAAGTGCCATCCTGCCTGACACTGCAGTGCCACTCCTAGATGGGCCAGGTGTTTGTGTGGGCCACTTGTGTTGCTTAGCTTAGCCATCCATCCAGCGACCTCGGTGCAAATTTTAGGACTAAAAATAATATTGTGAGGTGTGAGGTGTTCAGAATAGACTAAAAATGAGTGTAAATTATGGTTATTGAGGTTAATACTATGGGATCAAAATGACCCCCAAATTCTATGATTTAAGCTGTTTTTGAGGGTTTTTTGTAAAAAAACACCCGAATCCAAAACACACCCGAATCCGACAATATTTTTTTAGGGAGGTTTTGCCAAAACGCGTCCAAATCCAAAACACGGCCGCGGAACCGAATCCAAAACCAAAACACAAAACCCGAAAAATGTCCGGTGCACATCACTAATTTGTACCTATTTTTATGTGTAAAATGTTGGAGGGTCGGAGTATATAGGAAAGCACATTTGTATGTGCACAGATACCAATGTAACACAAGCATTAAATATGGAATAGTGTCACACGTGTCATAATAGTCCTAATGAACCATTAACCAAATGCCTAGTTAATACATCCGAAAACATCAGTTTTTTGGGGCGGGAATATCCACAAATTTACAGTATCCCCTGATAGTATCCACTGAGACCCCTGCAGCATATATCGGCCCACATGGCAAAAGCAACCTGCATAGGATCCCTCCCCCAGAATGCTCCACTCATGTAGCAGAGTGTGCAGTAGCACTGAGGACACTGGTGTTTCTATAATGGGTGCAGTGTGTGCGGTGCACACGGGCCCCTGAGCCCAGAGGGGGCCCCCTCCGCACACACTGCACCCATTTCTGAAATACTCACCCCTTCAGAGTCCAGCACCGGCATCCGCAGCGCTGTTAAAACACTGTGAAAATCGGTCAGCGGCCATTTTCCCGGAGTTCTGCACATGCGCAGTAGAGAAATCTTAGGGAAAATGGCAGCTGCACCATTTTCCCGGAGATCTGCACATGCGCAGTAGAGTCTGAGCCCTCTAGAGCTCAGACTCTCAGCGCTGCCGGCAGAAAGGAGGCCCAAACGGAGGAGGCTGAACACGGGCCTCCTCCTCTCTTAAAGCGCCCCGGTAAGGGATGTTTTTTCTGCAATACATCTAGGTGCTAATTTCTTATTGCCGTGAATAGCGGTGATAACAAATTATATTTATTGGGTGTAGGACACGATAGGAAATAAATAAACTCTAAAGTGACAATTCTATTTTTCTCTCCATAAGAAGTTTGGGTTTGGGCAGCACTTCTGCCGATAGTTATACAGTTTCCATACCAAGAGGTGCAAGTGCAGTACATGTATGCCCTAGGGCAGTGATCTCCAACCCGTAGCTCGCGAGCTACCGGTAGCTCGCCGTAGTATTTTCGGTAGCTCACAGAGCGCACGGGCTTGGGCAGTCACTGGCACTCCTCCTCCCTTCATAATATGGTGCTGGCCATCAGCCAATCAGAGCTCGTGGACCGGCAGTGGCGGCACCTGATTGGCTGCCGGACCGCGAGTTTTGATTGGCTTCCTTACCAGCACCATATTTTAAATTGTAAATGCCCGCCGCCGCCGGAGACTCTGTCACCCTCACCGTAGCCACTCTCCGGACTTCACAGGAGAGGCGCGCGCTGCGCTCTCCTCCCCTTCCGTCCCTCATACAGGAGGAGCAGCACCGGCGGCAGTAGAAGAAGCAAGGGTTAGCACTGTGTGGAGCATTGTATCTGGCACTGCTGGGAGGCATTATTTGTGTGTCTGGCACTGCTGAGGGGCATTATTTGTGTATCTGGCACTGCTGAGGGGCATTATTTGTGTATCTGGCACTGCTGAGGGCATTATTTGTGTATCTGGCACTGCTAGGGGCATTATTTGTGTATCTGGCACTGCAGGGGGCATTATTTGTGTATCTGGCACTGCAGAGGGCATTATTTGTGTATCTGGCACTGCTGGGGGCATTATTTGTGTATCTGGCGCTGCTGGGGGCATTATTTGTGTATCTGGCACTGTTGGGGGGCATTATTTGTGTATCTGGCACTGCTGAGGGGCATTATTTGTGTATCTGGCACTGCTGAGGGGCATTATTTGTGTATCTGGCACTACGCGCGGGCATTATTTGTAGTTGTGAAGCCACATCCACTTTCACAGGAACGCACGTGCATTGGGGGGAGGGGGTAGCTCCTTCAGAGGTTTTATTTTCCGAAAGTAGTTCACAAACCCAAATAAGGTTGGAGACCACTGCCCTAGGGCAAGGCTGGGGGGGCATTATTTGTGTATCTGGCGCTGCGGGGGGCATTATTTGTGTATCTGGTGCTGCGGGGGGCATTATTTGTGTATCTGGCACTGCTGGGGGCATTATTTGTTTATCTGGCACTGCTGAGGGCATTATTTGTGTATCTGGCGCTGCTGGGGGCATTATTTGTGTATCTGGCACTGTTGGGGGGCATTATTTGTGTATCTGGCACTGCTGGGAGGCATTATTTGTGTATCTGGCACTGCTGAGGGGCATTATTTGTGTATCTGGCACTACGTGGGGGCATTATTTGTAGTTGTGAGGCCACACCCCACTTTTGTGAGGTCACACCCACTTTCACAGGAACGCACGTGCATTGGGGGGAGGGGGTAGCTCCTTCAGAGGTTTTATTTTCCGAAAGTAGTTCACACCCCAAATAAGGTTGGAGACCACTGCCCTAGGGCAAGGCTGACAGTAGGAGCATTTATATGTATTGTGCGGTGAGTAGAGGATAATTAGAGAAAATTGTGTCCTTACCACCATCAGTTCAATAGAGACCGGCATGCACAACTTCAAACGCAACCTCTGATTGACTTCTTTCACGGCAAAGAGGCAAAGCAGGGCGACGAGACTTATGACAAGCGTGCCAATATTTGTCTTGTGAATATTGCGAAACAGGCTGATTAAGAACTAAAAGCGAGGAAGGAAAATCATATAATGTTAAAATATGTGTAACTGTGACAATAAACCTATTTTATTTTATTTACATTTTGTTTTACTGAAGATTATCTTTATTAAACAAGTTTTTTGTTTGACTGTTGTTTCATATTTATGCTCTTATTCATCAGTGAGTGATACATTTCTCTGTGAGTGATAAATTTCACCAGCCAATCTGCTCCTAACCGTTATTTTTCAAACACAGCCTGTGACATGGGCGTTAGGAGCTGATTGGCTGGTGGAATTTATCACTCACAGTGAAATTTATCACTCATTGATGAATAAGGGCATTAATGTATATTTGTTACTGCTAGCATTTATAGGCTCTGATTGCCTGCAAGCAGGGATGGACTGGGGCACTAAAATAGCCCTGGCAGCAAGCTTTTAGCTCAACTTCAAATTGCTGACATATGGAGTCACAAGTACAGTGTCTCTCACCCCAGGTAAACGTGCATAAAGGGGAAAGAAGCAACTTACATAAATGAGAGACAAGGGCTGAGATTTCTCACTCAGTTGAAGCCCAAATATATGTTATAGCTGAGACACGGTTACATGGATTGTGGCGGCAGTGGTATAACCCCGCACCAGTGGCTCAGAGAGGTAAGTGACTACAAATCCAAACTGCACTAAGCCCAGAATTACCTGCAAGGGGAAATATAAGTACAATTTATTTATACTAGACAAGGCACATTTATCACAATCACCATTTCACACGTGTGCTGTCATAATTAATTGAACTGTGTGTTTCCTGTATAAGACAATACATAATCATACTCATTTAGAGGTGGCCATAAGTCCATTTGTGGGTCGCAATTATAAATTTTTCCGTGCTGTGCATAAGTGTAATAATGCAACTGTATATAGAATATCTAGATGAGCAACAGTTTACACCAGGGGGAGGAGTGAGGGCAGATAAGTTTATGTTGAGTACAGTAATTGCACCCCCCAATATGACCTGATTACTGGACATAATATATCTATTACACCCTATACAGACATAGGACACTACACCCCCAACATGACCTGACCACTGGCCATGACCATAATACATCTATTACACCCTATACAGACATAGCACACTACACCCCCAACATGACCTGACCACTGGCTATGACCATAATGCATCTATTACACCCTATACAGACATAGGACACTACACCTCCAACATGACCTGACCACTGGACATGACCATAATTCATCTATTACACCCTATACAGACATAGGACACTACAACCCCAACATGACCTGACCACTGGACATGACCATAATACATCTATTACACCCTATACAGACACAGGACATTACACCCCCAACATGACCTGACCACTGGACATGACATAATACATCTATTATACCCTATACAGACATAGGACACTACACCCCCAACATGACCTGACCACTGGACATGACCATAATACATCTATTACACCTTATACAGACATAGGACACTACACCCCCAACATGACCTGACCACTGGCCATGACCATAATACATCTATTACACCCTATACAGACATAGGACACTACACCCCCAACATGACCTGACCACTGGACATGACCATAATACATCTATTACACCCTATACAGACATAGGACACTACACCTCCAACATGACCTGACCACTGGACATGACCATAATACATCTATTACACCCTATACAGACATAGGACACTACAACCCCAACATGACCTGACCACTGGACATGACATAATACATCTATTATACCCTATACAGACATAGGACACTACACCCCCAACATGACCTGACCACTGGACATGACCATAATACATCTATTACACCTTATACAGACATAGGACACTACACCCCCAACATGACCTGACCACTGGCCATGACCATAATACATCTATTACACCCTATACAGACATAGGACACTACACCCCCAACATGACCTGACCACTGGACATGACCATAATACATCTATTACACCCTATACAGACATAGGACACTACACCTCCAACATGACCTGACCACTGGACATGACCATAATACATCTATTACACCCTATACAGACATAGGACACTACACCCCCAACATGACCTGACCACTGGCCATGACTATAATACATCTATTACACCCTATACAGACATAGGACACTACACCCCCAACATGACCTGACCACTGGACATGACCATAATACATCTATTACACTCTATACAGACACAGGACACTACACCCCCAACATGACCTGACCACTGGCCAATGTCATAATACATCTATTACACCCTATACAGACATAGGACACTACACCCCCAACATGACCTGACCACTGGACATGACCATAATACATCTATTACACCCTATACAGACATAGGACACTACACCCCACCATGACCTGACCACTGGCCATGACCATAATACATTTATTACACCCTATACAGACATAGGACACTACACTCCCAACATGACCTGACCACTGCACATGACCATAATACATCTATTACACCCTATACAGACATAGGATACTACACCCCCAACATGACCTGACCACTGGACATGACCATAATACATCTATTACACCCTATACAGACATAGGACACTACACCTCCAACATGACCTGACCACTGGACATGACAATAATATATCTATTACACCCTATACAGACATAGAACACTACACCCCCAACATGACCTGACCACTGGCCATGACCATAATACATCTATTACACCCTATACAGACATAGGACACTACACCACCAACATGACCTGACCACTGGCCATGACATAATACATCTATTACACCCTATACAGCCATAGGACCCTACACCCCCAACATGACCTGACCACTGGCCATGACCATAATATATATATATTACACCCTATACAGACATAGGACACTACACACCCAACATGACCTGACCACTGGACATGACCATAATACATCTATTACACCCTATACAGACATAGGATACTACACCCCCAACATGACCTGACCACTGAACATGACCATAATACATCTATTACACACTATACAGACATAGGACACTACACCCCCAACATGACCTGACCACTGGACATGACCATAATATATCTATTACACCCTATACAGACATAGGACACTACACCCCCAACATGACCTGACCACTGGACATGACCATAATACATCTATTACACCCTATACAGACATAGGACACTACACCCCCAACATGACCTGACCACTGGACATGACCATAATACATCTATTACACCCTATACAGACATAGGACACTACACCCCCAACATGACCTGACCACTGGACATGACCATAATACATCTATTACACCCTATACAGACATAAGACACTACACCCCCAACATGACCTGATCACTGGCCATGACCATAATACATCTATTACACCCTATACAGACATAGTACACTACACCCCCAACATGACCTGACCACTGGACGTGACCATAATACATCTATTACACCCAACACAGACATAGGACACTACACCCCCAACATGACCTGACCACTGGACATGGACCATCCATAATACATCTATTACACCCTATACAGACATAGGACACTACACCCCCAACATGACCTGACCACTGGACATGACCATAATACATCTATTACACCCTATACAGACATAGGACACTACACCCCCAACATGACCTGATCACTGGACATGACCATAATACATCTATTACACCCTATACAGACATAGGACACTACACCTCCAACATGACCTGACCACTGGACATGACCATAATACATCTATTACACCCTATACAGACATAGGACACTACACCCCCAACATGACCTGACCACTGGACATGCCCATAATACATCTATTACACTCTCTACAGACATAGGACACTACACCCCCAACATGACCTGACCACTGGACCTGACCATAATACATCTATTACACCCTATACAGACATAGGACACTAAACCCCAACATGACGTGACCACTGGCCATGCCCATAATATATATATTACACCCTATACAGACATAATACAATTTCCAAGGATCCCTCCGACATACAGGTTTCATGGGTATGCGGTCAAGATCCCGCCGGATGAGATCCCGGCGGTCGTAATACCGACACCGGGATCCCGACCGGCACAATCCCGACATAATCTCCCTCTGTGGGTGTCCACGACACCCATAGAGGGAGAACAAATTAGTGTGCCGAGCATAGCGAGGCACCGGGCCGGCAAGGGGCTGCGTTGCGCTCGCCCCCCTGTCGGAATTCTGCCGGCCGGGATCCCGGTGTCGGTATTACGACCGCCAGGATCTCGTCCGGCGGGATCTCGTACTGATCCCGTTTCATGATCTCCTCCCTTTAACACAGTAAACCTTTTCCTTCTCCATTTTGGATTCTTACCTGGAATATCCCCACCAGCAATGTAATTGCAACCACCACCTCCACCCGGGCTTTATCTCTTGCTACAATATCAATCATCGTTTCATTTCCAGAAACTATAAAGTTATCGTTCGCAGAGCCGGCCCTAGCCAATATGATGCCCTAGGCAAGATTTTGGCTGGAGCCCCCTAGCACCACCGCTGGTTCCACCTCTTACCTTGCACCTCTTTCCCAGCACCATCACCCCTCATCCATAGCAGTCCTTATTTTGGGGTTTGTACCCCCTATATTTTAAATAGGAACAGTTCGCACATTTGGCGCACAGTCCAAAAAGGGGGGTGTTTTTGCTGGCAAGGGGCATGGCCACACAATAGTAACCCCATTTCCAATTATGCCACACAGTACTGCAACTTTATTCACATTTGATCATGCAATAGTTTCCATAATTCATATTACATCCCACAGTAGTATCACTTTACCTTATAAACGTTACTCCTCACAGTAGAGCCCCTTATTCCCATTACATCACACTGAATTGCTCCTTATTCACATTACACCACACCCTATTGCTCTTTATTCATATTAGATGACACAGTAGTGCCCTTTCTATACGCAACACCATAGTAGAGCACCTTATACACATAATGCCACACAGTAATGCCCCTTACACATATGAGGAACATTATTAAAGTCCTTATAAACATAATGCGCCTTACACATTATGACAACTTTTATCAATGCCCTTTTACACGTAATGTCCCTTACACATATGCCGCACATTATTAATGCCTTATACACATAATGACACACGTAGTGCCCCCTACACATTTGCTGCACATTATTAGTGCCCCTATACACATAATGACACACATACAGTAGTACCCTGTTACACATATGCCGCACATTATTAATGCCCTTATACACATAATGACACACATAGTGCCTTTTACACATATGTTGCACATTATTAATGCATTTTTACATGACACACATAATGCTCCTTACACATATTCCGAACACTACTGCACAACCAACTTACTCACATGCACACAATACTCACACTGCCACTAACACTGTGACCTCTGCCTCTGCTTGAATACAGATGTGTCTTCATAAATCTTGCCTCAATGCTAACGTCGGGCACATTTTTTTAATGAAAATGTATCTTATTTGCATTGCTATGTGGCTAGGATGCACAAGCAGCTTCTGCTGATTAAAATGATATGCAGCATGCCTATATACTGTGTGAGACTGTGGCTGTATCTCCATATGAAATGCTACACACAGAATATAGGCATGCCGCATATCATTTTAATCAGCAGAAGCCGCTGATGTCCCTAGGCATATCAAATGCCCTAGGCAATTGCCTAGTTTGCCTATGCCTATGGCCGGCTCTGATCGTTCGGTACCAACGACTCCGTAACACTTCCAATCATGATGGAGACCACGGCAAAAGTCCCTGAAAGAATGACACATAAACAGTCCAAACCCAAACTGGCACGCGTGGTCAATAGTAATAGAGGTTTTATTATATTCATCTGACACTTAATTCCTCTTTGCGTCAAGATGTCTAAATCAGTATTTCTTCAGTTACTTTGCTGAGCAGTAACTACCCCTCAACTACGAAGTGCCTAAGGGGATAATTCAGACCTGATAGGGGGCGTTTTTTGCATCCCTGCGATCAGGTAGTCGCCGCCTACAGGGGGAGGGTATTTGCTGTGTGCAGGTGTGCGATCGCATTTGTAGCAGAACTGCACAAACATCAGTTTGCGCAGTTTCTGCTCAGCTCAGGACTTACTCAGCCGCTGCGATGATCGGGGCTGGAGCTGATGTCAGACACCCTCCCTCCAAACGCCTGGTCACTCCTGCGTTTTCCCGGACACTCCTCTAAAATGGTCAGTTGCCACCCACAAATGGCCTCTTCCTGTCAGTCACCTTACGATCGCCCGTGCGATCGCTTTTTTCACACCATCCCGTCGCTATGCACCGATGCCCGGTGGAGTCGTCCGAAGCGCCAGCGCATTGCGGTGCATACGCATGTGCAGTACAGACCTGATCACCCTATAGTTCTATAGATGTCAGATAATGAGAAATACTGTATATGGGTCTAGGTTCAGAATGCAACCAGATGTAATGTGCAATGGCTGGACATGTCATGTGTGTACAAGACGGCCAAGCAGGGACAATCACATCCGGCATTTATTCCATGCGCGTCGTCAGACCAGCAGCCCTTCTGGCTGTCCGGCCGTGCTGGTGAGAGATTGTCAGGACCCCTGGTACTAGAGTAGGCCTTTGGACAAGCGTGTTGTAGTGGACAAGCCCCATTTCGAATGTCGGATCCCTCTGATTATGCTGCCTGCTCTGTAGCTTCTACTAGGTAGTGAGCGAGAATCTTGATCAGGGAAAAGCAGTGGACGTGGTGTATTTAGATTTTGCAAAAGCCATCGATACAGTGCCTCATAGGAGACTGATCAACAAATTAAGGGAACTTGGCATAGGATATACTATTTGTAGATGGATAAGTAATTGGCTGGATAACAGAGTACAACGAGTAGTGGTCAATGTGATGTTCTCCAGCTGGGCACAAGTAGTCAGCGGAATACCACAAGGGTCCGTTCTTGGCCCACTGCTGTTCACTCTATTTATCAATGATCTAGGAATAGGCCTGGAAAGCACAGTGTCAATCTTTGCAGATGACACTAAACTGTGTAAGGTAATTAATTCAGAAAGCGATGTGGAGTCTCTACAGAATGACTTATTTAAAATTCAAACCTGGGCGTCTAAATGGAGAATGAGGTTCAATATAGAAAAATGCAAAGTTATGCATTTTGGGACAAAAAACACACTTGCATCCTACACTCTAGATGGGGAAAATAAGATTTTAAAACTACCGGTAAATCTTTTTCTCCTAGTCCGTAGAGGATGCTGGGGACTCAGCAAGGACCATGGGGAATAGACGGGCTCCGCAGGAGACATGGGCACTAAAAAGAACTTTAGATATGGGTGTGCACTCCCTCTATGCCCCTCCTCCAGAACTCAGTTAGAGAAACTGTACCCAGAGGAGACGGACAGTACGAGGAAAGGATTTATGTTAATCTAAGGGCAAGATTCATGCCAGCCCACACCATCCACACCGTATAACCTGGATATACGAACCAGTCAACAGTATGAAACAAAACAGCATCAGCCCAAGACTGATCAAAACTGTAACATAACCCTTATGTAAGCAGAAACTATATACAAGTCTTGCAGAATTCAGTCCGCACTGGGACGGGCGCCCAGCATCCTCTACGGACTAGGAGAAAAAGATTTACCGGTAGGTTTAAAATCTTATTTTCTCTTACGTCCTAGAGTATGCTGGGGACTCCGTAAGGACCATGGGGATTATACCAAAGCTCCAAACCGGGCGGGAGAGTGCGGATGACTCTGCAGCATCGATTGAGCAAACATGAGGTCCTCATCAGCCAGGGTATCAAACTTGTAGAACTTAGCAAAGGTGTTTGATCCCGACCAAGTAGCTGCTCGGCACAGCTGTAATGCCGAGACACTTCGGGCAGCCGCCCAAGAAGAGCCCACCTTCCTAGTGGAATGGGCCTTTACAGAATTTGGTAACGGCAATCTAGCCGTAGAATGAGCCTGCTGAATCGTGCTACAGATCCAGCGAGCAATAGTCTGCTTAGAAGCAGGATCGCCAACCTTGTTGGCTGCATACAGGTCAAACAGTGCCCCTGTTTTCCTAACCCGAGCCATTCTGGCCACATAAAATTTCAATGCCCTGATCACATCAAGGGACTCGGAATCCTCCAAGTCCTGCGTAGCCACAGGCACCGCAATAGGTTGGTTCATATGAAAAGATGAAACCACCTTGGGCAAAAATTGAGGACGAGTCCGCAACTCCACTCTATCCACATGGAAAACCAGATAGGGGCTTTTGTGAGATAAAGCCGCCAATTCCGACACTCGCCTTGCCGATGCCAAGGCCAACAACATGACCACTTTCCAAGTGAAATACTTTAATACCACCGTTTTAAGAGGCTCAAACCAGTGAGACTTAAGGAACCGCAACACCACGTTAAGGTCCCAGGGTGCCACTGGAGGTACAAAAGGAGGCTGGATATGCAGCACTTCCTTCACAAAAGTCTGTACTTCCGGAAGAGAAGCCAATTCCCTCTGAAAGAAAATGAATAGGGCCGAAATCTGAACCTTAATGGAGCCTAATTTTAGGCCCAAATTCACTCCAGTCTGTAGGAAGTGAAGGAAACGGCCCAGATGGAATTCTTCCGGAGGAGCATTCCTGGACTCACACCAAGATACATACTTCCGCCATATACGGTGATAAAGTTTTGCTGTCACATCCTTCCTAGCCTTTATCAGAGTAGGAATGACCTCATTCGGAATGCCCTTTTCCGCTAGGATCCGGCGTTCAACCGCCATACCGTCAAACGCAGCCGCGGTAAGTCTTGGAACAGACAGGGCCCCTGTTGTAACAGGTCCTCTCTGAGAGGAAGAGGCCACGGATCTTCTGTGAGCATTTCCTGCAGATCCGGATACCAGGCCCTTCGAGGCCAATCTGGAACAATGAGAATTGTCTGTACTCCTCTTCGTCTTATGATTCTCAATATCTTGGAGATGAGAGGAAGAGGAGGAAACACATAGACCGACTGGAACACCCACGGTGTCACCAGGGCGTCCACTGCTACCTCCTGAGGGTCCCTTGACCTGGCGCAATACCTCGGTAGTTTTTTGTTGAGGCGTGACGCCATCATGTCTATCTGAGGCAGTCCCCACTGACTTGCAATCTCTGCGAAGACTTCCTGATGAAGTCCCCACTCTCCTGGATGTAGATCGTGTCTGCTGAGGAAGTCTGCTTCCCAGTTGTCCACTCCCGGAATGAAGACTGCTGTCAGAGCGCTTACATGATTTTCCGCCCAGCGAAGAATCCTGGTGGCTTCTGCCATTGCCACTCTGCTCTTTGTTCCGCCTTGGCGGTTTACATGAGCCACTGCGGTGATGTTGTCTGACTGAATCAGAACCGGTAGGGCGCGAAGCAAAGTCTCCGCTTGACGAAGGCCGTTGTATATGGCCCTTAATTCCAGTACGTTGATGTGAAGACAAGCCTCCTGTCTTGACCAGAGACCTTGGAAGTTACTTCCCTGTGTGACTGCTCCCCAACCTCGGAGGCTCGAGTCCGTGGTTATCAGAACCCAGTCCTGAATGCCGAACCTGCGACCCTCCAGAAGGTGAGCACTCTGCAGCCACCACAGGAGAGATACCCTGGCCCTGGGGGACAGGCTGATCATCTGATGAATCTGTAGATGTGACCCGGACCACTTGTCCAGAAGGTCCCACTGAAAAGTCCTTGCATGGAACCTGCCGAATGGAATGGCCTCGTAAGACACCACCATCTTTCCCAGAACTCGAGTGCAGTGATGTACCGACACCCTTTTTGGCTTCAAGAGGTCCCTGACCAAATTCATGAGTTCTTGGGCCTTTTCCATCGGGAGATAAACCCTTTTCTGGTCTGTATCCAGACTCATGCCTAAGAAAGGCAAACGGGTCGTCGGAACCAACTGTGACTTCGGGATATTGAGAATCCAGCCGTGCTGCTGCAACACCTTCAGGGAAAGTGATACGTTGTTCAGCAACTGCTCTCTTGATCTTGCTTTTATTAGATCGTCCAAGTACGGGATAATTGTGACACCCTGCTTGCGCAGGAGCACCATCATTTCCGCCATTACCTTGGTGAAAATCCTCGGGCCGTGGAAAGCCCAAACGGCAACATCTGAAATTGGTAATGACAATCCTGTACAGCAAATCTCAGGAACGCCTGATGAGGCGGATAAATGGGGACATGAAGGTATGCATCCTTTATGTCCAGGGACACCATATAATCCCCCCATTCTTGAACTTGAACCTTTTTTAAGTATAGGTTTAAGGATTTTAAATTTAAAATGGGTCTGACCGAACCGTTCGGTTTCGGGACCACAAACAGGGTTGAGTAATACCCCATCCCCTGCTGAAGTATGGGAACCTTGACCACCACCTGTTGAAGATACAATTTGTGAATTGCATTTAAAACTATCTCCCTCTCTGGGGAAGAAGCCGGTAGGGCCGCTTTGAAAAACCGGCGAGGAGACCCCTCTTCGAATTCCAGCTTGTAACCCTGGGAAACAATTTCTATTGCCCAGGGATCCACCTGTGAGTGAACCCAGACGTGGCTGAAAAGTCGAAGACGTGCTCCCACTGGGGCGGACTCCCTCAGCGGAGCCCCAGCGTCATGCGGTGGATTTTGTAGAGGCCGGGGAGGACTTCTGCTCCTGGGAACTAGCTGTAGTTGGCAGCTTTTTCCCCCTGCCCTTACCTCTGGCAAGAAAGGAAGATACCCGTACTCTTTTGGGTTTATGCGGCCGAAAGGACTGCATCTGATAATGTGGCGTTTTCTTAGGCTGTGAGGAAACATAAGGCAAAAAAGTTGATTTACCTGCAGTAGCTATGGAAACCAGGTCCGTGAGACCTTCCCCAAACAATTCCTCACCCTTGTAAGGCAAAACCTCCATATGCCTCTTCGAGTCGGCATCACCCGTCCATTGTCGGGTCCATAGGGCTCGTCTAGCAGAAATCGCCATAGCGTTGGCTCTGGAACCCAGTAGGCCAACGTCTCTCTGAGCATCTCTCATATATCGGACAGCATCTTTAATATGACCCAGTGTCAATAAAATGGTTTCCTTATCCAGCATATCTATATCAGCAGATAAGATATCTGTCCACGCTGCTACAGCGCTACAAACCCAAGCCGACGCTATCGCCGGTCTGAGTAATGTACCAGTATGTATGTAAATTGACTTCAAGGTAGTCTCCTGCCTGCGATCAGCAGGATCCTTGAGGGTTGCGGTATCTTGAGATGGCAGCGCTACCTTTTTGGATAAGCGTGTCAACGCTTTGTCCACCCTTGGGGAGGATTCCCACCGTATCCTGTCCTTAGCCGGGAAAGGATACGCCATAAGAATCCTTTTGGGAATCTGGAGTTTTTTGTCCGGAGATTCCCAAGCCTTTTCAAATAACGCGTTCAGCTCATGAGAAGGGGGAAAGATAGGTTTCTTTTCCTTATACATGCGCACCCTCATGTCAGGGACAGAGGGGTCCTCTGTGATATGCAACACCTCTTTTATTGCAATAATCATATAATGAATACTTTTAGCCAATTTTGGCTGCAACTTCGCATCATCATAGTCGACACTGGAGTCAGAATCCGTGTCGCTATCCGTGTCTACAACCTGGGATAGTGGGCGCTTTTGAGACCCAGAAGGCCCCTGTGACATAGTAACAGGCCGGTCTAGACTGCCTGTACATTCCCTGGACTCTGCTTTGTCCAACCTCTTGTGTAATAAATTCACATTTGCATTTAAAACATTCCACATATCCACCCAGTCAGGTGTCGGCTTTGCCGACGGAGACACCACACTCATTTGCTCCACCTCCTCCCTAGAAGAGTCTTCCGCTTCAGACATGCCGACACACGCGTACCGACACCCCACACACACAGGGAATCTCTAATCTGGAGACAGTTCCCCCACAAGGCCCTTAGGAGAGACAGAGAGAGAGAGTATGCCAGCACACACCCAGCGCTAATAACTTTGGAAACCAAAATCCTCAGATAGCGCTTTATACAGTATATATATATATATATATATATATCTTGATTGTGCCAAATTATGTGCCCCCCACCTTCTTTAAACCCCTCTGTCACCGTGTTCACCAGGGGAGAGTCCGGGGAGCCAGCTTCTCAGCGTGTGCTGTGGAGAAAAATGGCGCTGGTGAGTGCTGAGGATCAAGCTCCGCCCCCTCAGCGGCGGGCTTCGGTCCCGCTCGAATGCATTCAAAAACTGGCGGGGGATACCCATATACTGCCCATAGAGCCAATATATCTAGTTTTACCAGTCCCAGAGGTGTAAATTGCTGCCCAGGGCGCCCCCACTGCGCCCTGCACCCTTACAGTGCCTGCCTTGTGTGTTTTGTGTGGGAGCAATGGCGCGCAGCGGTAACGCTGCGCGTTACCTCAGTGAAGATCTGAAGTCTTCTGCCGCCTCTGAAGTCTTCTATCTTCTTATACTCACCCGGCTTCTATCTTCCGGCTCTGTGAGGAGGACGGCGGCGTGGCTCCAGGACGAACAGCTAGGAGAGACCTGCGTTCCGACTCCCTCTGGAGCTAATGGTGTCCAGTAGCCTAAGAAGCAGAGCCTAGCATTTAAGTAGGTCTGCTTCTCTCTCCTCAGTCCCTCGATGCAGGGAGCCTGTGTCCAGCAGGCTCCCTGAAATTAAAAAACCTAACAAAAATTCCATCTTTCAGGAAACTCAGGAGAGCTCCCTGTAATGCACCCAGTCTCCTCTGGGCAGAGTATCAAACTGAGATCTGGAGGAGGGGCATAGAGGGAGGAGCCAGTGCACACCCATATCTAAAGTTCTTTTTAGTGCCCATGTCTCCTGCGGAGCCCGTCTATTCCCCATGGTCCTTACGGAGTCCCCAGCATCCTCTAGGACGTAAGAGAAATAGGGGTAACTATGGTGGAAAAATATTTGGGGGTGCTCATAATAATAGGTTTAATAACAGTGCACAATGTCAAATTGCAGCAAAGAAGGCAAGTAAAGTGCTTGCGTGCATTAAACGGGGCATTGAGACAAGGGACAAGGATGTAATCCTGCCGCTGTACAAGTCATTGGTACAAATCATTGGTCCACACCTGGAATATTGGAACTCTGTATAGGACGCGTGGGCACTCGCTGAGGCTAGAGGAGAGAAAATTCCGTACACAACGTAGGAAAGGGTTCTTCGCGGTAAGGGCATTAAAGATTTGGAACTCCCTGCTGGAGAAGGTAATAATGGCGGATTCTGTAAATGCATTTAAAAACAGATTGGACAAATTTCTAACTAGAAAATGTATCCAGGGCTATAGCATTTAACATATTGACATTAAATTATCTGGGAGTGGTAATCCGTAACTCAGCAAAGTTTGGGCAACTGGAACTTGTAGTTATTCGACCTCTGGTGAGCAACAGGATGATTCCATTATTAAATCATTTTTCCAGACATTTATCAGCTACAGAAGCATCTCTAAAAAAAGTGGTATTTGTAGAATACATATAATTAATATAACGACCAGCACTTCTCTTGTTGCCAGATCAAATTAAGCCCCAGATTTATCAAGCTTTGGAGAGTGATAAATTGCACGGTGATAATGTACCCAACCAACCAGCTCCTAATTGTCATTTTTCAAACACAGCCTGTAACATGGCAGTTAGGAACTGATTGGCTGGTACTTTATCACCATGCAGTTTACTGTATCACTCTCCAAGGCTTCAGAAATCTGGGCCTAAACCCTCTGCTTCACCTGCGTTTCATCCAGAGTTTATCTTGTCAAGCATCAATGCGTGCAGTGTGGATATTGATATGTATTACTTAATTATTATTTTTTGCCAACTCACCTACAGAAACGTGTCTAGAGGTGCCAAAAAAAAGAATACACAAACCATGGGAAGAAGGAAGTATATAGCCCAAAAACTGGCGGAACGCCAGCCAGAAGAGCGTACGCCAAACCTGTAGAAAAAAAGCGGATAGAGCAAGGTTAAACCAAACCATAGTGTGTACAACAAACAACCTGTGTGTACAGTGTTCTTGCCATAGGGTTATTTATCAAAACCGGAGAAACTTTTCGGTAGATCTAGACAGCGCACAATGAACCTCTCTGTGTCCGCAGAACACGTTACGTGTTTCATTTTACATGTATTGAACCATGAGGTGTTACAAAACTGACTGTAAACCTCCTAGCGGCTGAGGATTACTCTGTGTGTGCATTAAATATAAACCATTCTAACATTCAATCTTGAAATAAAGACACGGAGGCATGTACAGTATTTGGCAGAAAAATTGGCAGCTATTTATTTAGATAAACTACTATGTTTTAAAGCCTGAATAATAATATTAAATCAAAAGTATGGTGGCACCGAAAGAACGTCTATAAACAAACTTAACCCACAGCACAAATCCCACTCTATGCCAACTGAAGCAAACCAACTAAAACACAATCCACTCAACCTTCTTCTTGATTACCCACCCGAAAGGGTGATGAGGCTGCCCCCCGTTAAGGGTGGTCAGGCAGATGTATACCAGTCAACGAAGGTGAGCGCGCCCAAGAAACCAACCACCAATTGACCTCCAACCAATTTCCTAATCAAAAATAGGCAACTTGCCGTTCTTTCCCGCCCCAAAATAGCCGCCGAAAAACTACCCACATCAAACCGCAACAAATAAGGGAGGGAGGGTGGGAAGTTTGAAACAAAAGAGGCTGACCCAACCCACTAATAGACTCAAAACACACTAATACCTCCATCCTCAACCCCGATAGGACAAGAATCAAGCACATGATGCCCCATACAGGCCCGCCCCCAGCCTATGAGGTTTGACCCACTACACTCCTTTTCTGTCATTCCGTTCTCCTTTTCACTGTACCAGACAAACTAGGCAAATGCTCAAGGTCAGCTCTCTTCAGGGGCAGCACAGAGATGCTTTCATGCTACGCTTCATTTTGTTCCCTTTTTTATTAGTGCACCTACCACTAGGTGTTGGTGGAGTCACTGACACTGCTGGAAGCGCTGTTCACTATTGGCCTGTTTCACGCCCAGTTGGTATTGCTTCTTTCACATAGTTTTTCGATTAGAGGGAACTTATACTTGTGTGGGTGCAGTAGGGGTCCTCAGGGGTGGCTTAAGAGAGGAGGGGACCCGTGTGCAGACTCCACTCTGTGGGCACCCTCCTCTCTGCGGCGACAAAGACTCTGCGCATGTCCAGTTCTCCGGAATCATGGCTCCTGCCATGTCCCTGGAGACAAAGCTCTACTGCGCATGTGTGAATCATTGGAAAAATGTCCACCGTGATATTTTCGGAGTGCACCCTCCCCAGTGGTGCACAAACCCCTCCCTCCCTGCAGCTAAACCTAACCTTCCCTCACCTCCCAGCAGCCTAACCCTAGCCGTCCCTCCGCAGCCTAAACCTAAACCCCCCCACACGGCCTGACCCTAAGGAGACCTGGCATACTTACATTCAGTATGCCAGGTCTTACACATGCATTTTGATCCATGTCAGAATCCTGGTATCGACATTCTAACCAGTTTCGGGATTCTGGTGTCGGCATTCCGACTGCCGGCACCCTGAAAGCCGGTGTTCTGAACGCCCTTAGATAGACAGTTATGCATTAATATTAATTTAGAGTTTATTCATTACTATAATCTGTTATGAATAGGACCATGGTTACTGCTACTCATATATTCCCTAGGAGTTTAGTGGGGCAATGTATATAAGGACGACATTACCTTGTGGAAGCTGCAGGATCCCCACACTGACTCCAGACACAATGTCCCCCAGAAGCCATTCCTTCACTGGATAGTGCGGCAGCCATTGGAGTATTGGAAGGAACTGAAACAATAAGGCCTTTGCTGCTGCTCCAGAACATCTGTAATATAGAACATAGCTAAACTCACTTTGAGAACTCGCACAATGGCCCTCATTCCGAGTCGTTCGCTCGGTAATTTTCTTCGCATCGCAGCGTTTTTCTGCTTAGTACGCATGCGCAATGTTCGCACTGCGACTGCGCCAAGTAATTTTGCTATGAAGATAGTTTTTTTACTCACGGCTTTTTCTTCGCTCCGGCGAACGTAATGTGATTGACAGGAAATGGGTGTTACTGGGCGGAAACACGGCGTTTTATGGGCGTGTGGATGAAAACGCTACCGTTTCCGGAAAAAACGCAGGAGTGGCTGGAGAAACGGAGGAGTGTCTGGGCGAACGCTGGGTGTGTTTGTGACGTCAAACCAGGAACGACAAGCACTGAACTGATCGCAGATGCCGAGTAAGTCTGAAGCTACTCTGAAACTGCTAAGTAGTTTGTAATCGCAATATTGCGAATACATCGTTCGCAATTTTAAGAAGCTAAGATTCACTCCCAGTAGGCGGCGGCTTAGCGTGTGTAACTCTGCTAAAATCGCCTTGCGAGCGAACAACTCGGAATGAGGGCCAATGTAATAGGTTGCAAGAACATGCAAACGTACGTTTCCCAGAATCCCGCAACTCATACACAAAAAACCTTACCAAAAACTTGCCTATAAATAGACCAGTTTTTTATAGGCGAGTTCAAAGTGACAGCTTACAAATGATACAAATCACTGTAAAAGGCCATTTACACTAATATAACATATCTAAGTTTAAAACCCCATTTACATTAATTTTACCCCTAAATAGTTTACCTACACGTAAATGTAAAAAAATATTACCCATAATGTACCCCCTAAATAATGTACCTACATATATGATTACAAAACCCTTTCACATTAATTAACCTCCTAAACAGTGTACCCACATGTACAATAATAAAAAAAACATATTACCATAAATGGAAAAAACTATTTACACAAATAACTTAGCATACTTTAAAAATAAAGACAGACGCAAATATTTATTTTAACAGTTTACTAAACATTCAAAAAAACAAAACACAAACATAAACACAGAAACAAAAAATGTTTTTCTTTGAAGCGGAACTTCCTCTGCCCCTCCATATCTCTTTAGGCGCACCTCCATGCGTGCATGTACTGCGCCTAGGGGGAGTGACCGGTGACGCCGTTTATAGGCTGGTGGTTTGGGAGGTCACCGTTGAGGTGCACGGAGTATCTCTTATGGCCTTTGGGTCAGCAGCTCCTTTTGCTCCAAGATGGCCTGTGTCATTTCAGATATGCGCAGGTTCATCTAACTGGCCATCCGGTTGCAGGTCCCTTGGGTTACTGTGGTGGTGCGGTTCAGCTTTCGCAGATGATGTGCGATGGCATCCATTTGGTTGTATTGCCTATCCATGAACGCCATCTGGTGGTGTCTGAAGGTGAGGAGCGGCGGTTTCAGGTATGTTGCTGGGTTGATGGGTTGGAGGCTGGTGGCTCCATGGGAGTGAGGATGGTCGCGTCCTCATTCTCCTCCTCATCAGAATATGCCATCAGGCCATCATGTTTGGCCGGAACAACAGACGCTGGTGCTGGAACAAAGTGGTGGAGGAATACGAATACGAGAAAAAGAGAAGAAAAAAAAGGTAAGTAAACATACTTATACTGTACAAAATATACTGTTACTAGTAATTTAGGCCACCTAACAATGCACGTGTTAGAGATATCCATGCTTCAACACAAGTACTCTCTTAAATTATTGAAAACACAACAATGTAAGCATGGTTTTTTACTGTTTTTTTAAATGTGTTTTTTTTATGTGCTTTTTTCAATGTGTTTTTTTATGTGTTTTTTTAATGTGTCAAACAAAATGCACATATCAGTGTATCCTGAGTATGACAGTAAAAAATAATCACTGATATGTTTGTGTCATAATGACATTATGTAATGGTTATAGGCCTTAATGTCACAATGGTAATATAATTATTGTTATATTGCAGAGGCCTACTGTCCCATGGGGATGGGTGTAATGTCGTGTGTGTTTTTTTGTTTTCTGCTCACCAGCCTCTTCCTCGTCCATTTGAGGCCACTGCCTTTTGCAGGAGTCTTCCTCCTCGGTGTAGCAGCTGGGGAAACAAAAAAATGCAAAAAAAAACAGTGGCGTTTAATGGTGTTTAATACATATACCTATTGCCGAATATGCATCATAAAGGATAATAAATACTGTCCATTATGTGCTAATGACCTTACCTACACAACTATAAAGTTTGTTGGTTCTAGGGCGCACATTGTCCTTCACTCTCCTAGGGTGGCTCACACTCATACGATTGATAGGATAGCACTTACAGGATTGTCAATCTCAAATGTAATAAATGTAATAAAGGAATAGTTTACACTGATTTAGGTTGGGACAGTTAATAGGGGGATATTTGTATATTTACTCACCAGGACGCCTTGGGGCTGGTGGATTGTCCGTTTCCTTGATATGGCTGCCTGGAAGGATTTCAGGGGGATGACTTGCATCAGCTCCTCTTTGTAACTAGTATTATGGAAGGGAACTGCTTGTCTACCCCTTGTCTTGAGTGTCCTGAGTGTCTGATGGTGCTCCTTAGCCATTTTCCTTTTAGCACCCTCTTTAACGTCATTGAAGCACTTTTTAATGTTTTTTCAGGTCATGGCTGACTGAATTTCCTGCGTCTGTCATGGTCTGCCACATATCGTTCTTCCATTACGCAGTTATCTTGTGTTCCTGGGCAACATGGCGGCGTGGGAAAACTGCCACCTCAGCATGAACCAGAGCGCAGTTTTCTTCATAATTGAACCCGACGTTTGACATTGCACCTAGTGCGTGTCTTCCTGGCGGCAGGTTCAGCTGGCTCCTCCTCCTCATGCTCCTCCTTCTGCGTCTCCTGCTCCTCACTACCTCCCTCCTCCTCACTCTCAGGCTGCATTAGCACCACATCCTCCTCCTGGCTCTCCACACTCTGGCATGCAGGCACGGATGGCAACAGAAGTCTTGGGGCACGGTACAGTGATATCTCTGGGGCCCCCTCAGAACGTTTTATATATATATATATATATATATATATATATATTAAAGCACATTTTTTGCGCTATATAATAAACTGTTAATAAATATATTTATTTATTTATCAATACACGTATATTAATAGGTTTAGCTTTCCTTCCTCCCCCACACACACCACAGTCTGTCTCTCCATCTCTCCTTCCTCCCCCACACACACCACAGTCTGTCTCTCCATCTCTCCTTCCTCCCCAACACACCCCACAGTCTGTCTCTCCATCTCTCCTTCCTCCCCCACACACACCACAGTCTGTCTCTCCATCTCTCCTTCCTCCCCCACACACACCACAGTCTGTCTCTCCATCTCTCCTTCCTCCCCCACACACACCACAGTCCGTCTCTCCCCAATGACTCCATGCTGCATTCCCAGCTCCCCCACCCCATGCCAAAGTCCTGTATCCCCTCACCAATCCACTCTTACCCTGGGGACAGACTCACCTGTGCTGCACTTCCCAGCATCCAGACCCGAACACCACACAGCAGGTACCATGCGGCACTCACACCCCACCAGAAGAGGCCGGCGTAGGGCACAGGAATCCTGACCAGTGGAGCTGCTGGCATGTCCCATAACTGCCTGCAACAGAGCAGGACCCGGAAGAGCAGAGGCACACTCAAGCCGCACAGTCACTGTGTGTGAGAGGCTCCTGCCACTCTGATGCTGCACCTACACCACCTATAGCTCGCTGCCCATTTTGGACAAGATGGCTCACATATCTGCCGGGCACTAATGGGCGTATCCTTGGGGCCCCTCTAATACTTGGGGCCTGGTACCGGTGTCCCCTTTAACCCCCCCTGTCACCGGCCCTGTATGCAGGCTGAATGACATGGCTGCACAAAGCACAAGCTATCAAGTCTCTCTCTCTCTCTCTCTCTCTCTCTCTCTCCCCTCTCTTTCCCAAATGCATACTCAAAACTATCAAAGGTCAAAATGGCTGAGCTGGGACTTATATAGGGGCTGTGAGGTACAACTCAGGTGACTTTTGGATGCCAATGGGTGACTTTCTTTCAAACTGTGCAACTCGCATTATGAAACTCGCATTCCGGTTGGTGAGAAACTGTGAATTCGCATGCGAGTTACGTGGGAGCCTGAAAACTCGCACCCTATTACATTTGTGAATTGCGGGACAAACTTGCACCTTCGAAATGTGTGAGAAGGTGCGAGTTTGACTCACACAGAAAACTCGCACCCTATTACATTCAGCGCTTCCACTTAGCTCCAGAGAAACACGTGATAACCACTTTTCCAGCATCCTGCCCCGCTACCCGGTACCTACCTACACTAATCGGCTGGTGAGTTGGATGAGACCCGGCTCCACTCAACTCCACTCCATCTACCAGTGTGTATAACAGTGAGTACAGCTGTACCTGCTTTATGCTGAATTAAAACCATCCCACTGGTTAAGTAACTGGGTTGCTCATAGTTGTAAGGCATACGTTGGTGCCATAATAAAGAAATCCATGCACGGAGATCAGATAGCTGTATAATCATAAGCAAAACATCGGGACTAGACCATTCCCTGTGCCCATCCACTCTGTAACAGGCAGAGTTCTTTCAGTTCCTAACTCTTATGGCATTATACAGCCTTGGCCTAGGCCTCTGTCATTCCCATCCCATGAAAAAGTGCATAATACACTGGGCTCTGACCCAAAGTTCCTGATAAGGGCCTGAGGCACTTTTAGTGTGAACCTGGCCGATCTTAGCATTGCAGGCATGTCAAGGAAGCATTGAAAACATAAGAAGCCATCTTGACTGTACGGGTCCTGGACTAGCCAGGAGCCTCAAACAGACCAGGAGTCCATCCATCTGCTGTTTAATCATGAGTCTTCCAAGGGATGAAGCCACACCCACAAGATGGCATGGGCACAACCTATTCAGTGAAGATATTGGGGTTAAAGTATCAAGCAGTGGAAAGAATAAATAATGGTCTAGTGTAGAAGTTGCCCATAGCAACCAATTAGCTCTGAGGAAGCATTTATCAAGTACTGTACATCCTATAACCACTCTATAAGTCTACGCTTACCTTACTTTCCGCTTAGCTGCGCTGACGAGGGATTGTATTGTGGTGTTGGAGTTGGGAAGCCTCCACCCCAGTTCTTCCTCATGGAACACTGGGCGTTCAATGCAATATCTCATATCCCGGTACTTCAGCTCCTTGTTCATGGCTGCGTTCTAGGTGAATGGTTGCGCATGAAATATCTAGTTTTGCCTGTTTTCGAACAAAGATTGCAACAAAAACACAGAAACATCTCCAGATGACAATTCCTTGTTTCCCAGGTGTTTTTAAGTGAATATATGTAGAAATAGGACATTGGCTTGTTATATAGGAAGTGTATACCATAGGCCCAAAGGTCCAGAAGATCACAGAATTATGCTGGACATACACGTACAGAAAACTGCCAGACCGAGAGACATTTGGCCTGACACTGCAGCTATCGCAGTATACACTGTGAGATCTCGCACGGTGTATGTCACATGATATCGGCGCTCCTCCAGGGAGGAGACATGTCCCCCGTTCCTTCCCATGTGAAGGAACGCAGGAAATATCCGTCAGTCAGCCACGGTAGGGCATACACTTCCTGATACATCTGACACGATCCTTTTAAAATATCTAATCGGAAGGGCATGCTGGACGATCCGGCATGTCCAACCAATCAATATTACCAGATTGGTCGCCCGCATACACGCTGCAATTATCTGTCCGATCCGCTGATATTGGTCAGATGATTCCAGCATTAGACATGGTACGGTATCTGGAAACCACTTCCTGTCATGTGACATCAAGGACCAGCACAATAGGCCCTGCAGGTGAGTACAAAACATAAAAGGAATAAAGGATATTTTCTAGATTTTAGGCCTCATGCCCTCACAGGTCATGTAGTGCTGTTGAATTATTATCATTGGGCATGTTCCTCCATAGTTTCCCTTTATACCCAGGGTCTTTGATTACTTTTATAAACTTTATTTTTGTATTATTATTTTTTTTTATCTCTTTATTTCATAGAGCGATGCAGAACTGGACATAAACTATCACCTATTGTACAGCAAAGGATGAAGCACATTTTAATGCTAATATCATATGGGAATGTGTTAAAAATACTATCGATATAAACCCTCCTTTTGCGTTACATGAGTAATGGGGGTCATTCCGACCCGTTCGCACGCAGCGGTTTATCGCTGCGGTGTGAACGGGTCCGGAATGCGCATGCGTTGCGGCCGCAATGCGCGTGCGTGACGTTGCCCGGCGACAGGGGTCGCCGGGTTACTTCGCGTCCAACGATGGAAGCGGTCGCAGAGCCGACCGCAAAGAAGATTGACAAGAAGAAGGCGTACCTGGACGGATCCGGACCGTTGGAGACCGTTTTTCGGGTAGTGGTAAGGAAAACGCAGGCGTGTCCAGCAGAACGGAGGGTGGATGTCTGACGTCAAAGCCGGCTCCAGCAGCGCAGGGATTGTCGCACAGGGTAAGTAGGTATAGGGCTGGTCTACTTCTGCTTGACATTTTTTTAGCTTAGCAGGGCTGTACAAGTGATCGCAGCCCTGCTAAGCTACAATACACTCCCCCATAGGCGTGGACTAGTTGATCGCAGCAGCAGCAAAAAGTTGCTCGGAATGACCACCAATATTCTAAGTTCTGCAAATTTGTCCAGTATACAGTAGGTAGGCTTTCCCTAATATCCCTTTAATCCAGGACACCTATGACTTGCACAGGCTTGAAATTAGCCAGCCAAAGAACCTGTGTAAATCACAGGTGTCACGGATAAAAGGGATTAAAGGGATATTAGGGCAAGCCTACAGTAGGTGGCTTATATGATATTTACTTTTCAGATATGTAAACTAAATGATAAGTTTTGGGGCATGAAGGGGGGTAATGGGCAAGTTACTGAGGTAGAAAGTGGCCATAGGAGAGCCACGCCCCAATATTGTGTGACCACGCCCCTCCACAGTCTCGCCACTGCTCTGCAGCGGCATAGGAGCTCCATGAATATACCTGATGGAAAACCTTCACACCCCTATTGACCGGAACTTTTCATGGCGGCCCTGCAGAGGTGCATTAAGAGAGGAAGGGGCACATGTAAAGTTTCTGTGTGGACCCCCTACTCTCTAGCTGTCAGCTCAGCAGACTCAGAGCTAGAGATGTGCACTTGAAATTTTTCGGGTTTTGTGTTTTGGTTTTGGGTTCGGTTCCGCGGTCGTGTTTTGGGTTCGACCGCGTTTTGGCAAAACCTCACTGAATTTTTTTTGTCGGATTCGGGTGTGTTTTGGATTCGGGTGTTTTTTTCAAAAAACCCTAAAAAACAGCTTAAATCATAGAATTTGGGGTTCATTTTGATCCCAAAGTATTATTAACCTCAAAAACCATAATTTCCACTCATTTTCAGTCTATTCTGAATACCTCACACCTCACAATATTATTTTTAGTCCTAAAATTTGCACCGAGGTAGCTGTGTGAGTAAGATAAGCGACCCTAGTGGCCGACACAAACACCGGGCCCATCTAGGAGTGGCACTGCAGTGTCACGCAGGATGGCCCTTCCAAAAAACACTCCCCAAACAGCACATGACGCAAAGAAAAAAAGAGGCGCAATGAGGTAGCTGTGTGAGTAAGATAAGCGACCCTAGTGGCCGACACAAACACCTGGCCCATCTAGGAGTGGCACTGCAGTGTCACGCAGGATGGCCCTTCCAAAAAACACTCCCCAAACAGCACATGACGCAAAGAAAAAAAGAGGCGCAATGAGGTAGCTGTGTGAGTAAGATAAGCGACCCTAGTGGCCGACACAAACACCGGGCCCATCTAGGAGTGGCACTGCAGTGTCACGCAGGATGGCCCTTCCAAAAAACACTCCCCAAACAGCACATGACGCAAAGAAAAAAAGAGGCGCAATGAGGTAGCTGTGTGAGTAAGATAAGCGACCCTAGTGGCCGACACAAACACCGGGCCCATCTAGGAGTGGCACTGCAGTGTCACGCAGGATGGCCCTTCCAAAAAACACTCCCCAAACAGCACATGACGCAAAGAAAAAAAGAGGCGCAATGAGGTAGCTGTGTGAGTAAGATAAGCGACCCTAGTGGCCGACACAAACACCGGGCCCATCTAGGAGTGGCACTGCAGTGTCACGCAGGATGGCCCTTCCAAAAAACACTCCCCAAACAGCACATGACGCAAAGAAAAAAAGAGGCGCAATGAGGTAGCTGTGTGAGTAAGATAAGGGACCCTAGTGGCCGACACAAACACCGGGCCCATCTAGGAGTGGCACTGCAGTGTCACGCAGGATGGCCCTTCCAAAAAACACTCCCCAAACAGCACATGACGCAAAGAAAAAAAGAGGCGCAATGAGGTAGCTGTGTGAGTAAGATAAGCGACCCTAGTGGCCGACACAAACACCGGGCCCATCTAGGAGTGGCACTGCAGTGTCACGCAGGATGGCCCTTCCAAAAAACACTCCCCAAACAGCACATGACGCAAAGAAAAAAAGAGGCGCAATGAGGTAGCTGTGTGAGTAAGATAAGCGACCCTAGTGGCCGACACAAACACCGGGCCCATCTAGGAGTGGCACTGCAGTGTCACGCAGGATGGCCCTTCCAAAAAACACTCCCCAAACAGCACATGACGCAAAGAAAAAAAGAGGCGCAATGAGGTAGCTGTGTGAGTAAGATAAGCGACCCTAGTGGCCGACACAAACACCTGGCCCATCTAGGAGTGGCACTGCAGTGTCACGCAGGATGGCCCTTCCAAAAAACACTCCCCAAACAGCACATGACGCAAAGAAAAAAAGAGGCGCAATGAGGTAGCTGTGTGAGTAAGATAAGCGACCCTAGTGGCCGACACAAACACCTGGCCCATCTAGGAGTGGCACTGTAGTGTCACGCAGGATGGCCCTTCCAAAAAACACTCCCCAAACAGCACATGACGCAAAGAAAAATTAAAGAAAAAAGAGGTGCAAGATGGAATTGTCCTTGGGCCCTCCCACCCACCCTTATGTTGTATAAACAGGACATGCACACTTTAACCAACCCATCATTTCAGTGACAGGGTCTGCCACACGACTGTGACTGAAATGACGGGTTGGTTTGGACCCCCACCGAAAAAGAAGCAATTAATCTCTCCTTGCACAAACTGGCTCTACAGAGGCAAGATGTCCACCTCATCATCATCCTCCGATATATCACCGTGTACATCCCCCTCCTCACAGATTATCAATTCGTCCCCACTGGAATCCACCATCTCAGCTCCCTGTGTACTTTGTGGAGGCAATTGCTGCTGGTCAATGTCTCCACGGAGGAATTGATTATAATTCATTTTAATGAACATCATCTTCTCCACATTTTCTGGAAGTAACCTCGTACGCCGATTGCTGACAAGGTGAGCGGCGGCACTAAACACTCTTTCGGAGTACACACTTGTGGGAGGGCAACTTAGGTAGAATAAAGCCAGTTTGTGCAAGGGCCTCCAAATTGCCTCTTTTTCCTGCCAGTATAAGTACGGACTGTGTGACGTGCCTACTTGGATGCGGTCACTCATATAATCCTCCACCATTCTTTCAATGGGGAGAGAATCATATGCAGTGACAGTAGACGACATGTCCGTAATCGTTGACAGGTCCTTCAGTCCGGACCAGATGTCAGCATCAGCAGTCGCTCCAGACTGCCCTGCATCACCGCCAGCGGGTGGGCTCGGAATTCTGAGCCTTTTCCTCGCACCCCCAGTTGCGGGAGAATGTGAAGGAGGAGATGTTGACAGGTCGCGTTCCGCTTGACTTGACAATTTTCTCACCAGCAGGTCTTTGAACCCCAGCAGACTTGTGTCTGCCGGAAAGAGAGATCCAAGGTAGGTTTTAAATCTAGGATCGAGCACGGTGGCCAAAATGTAGTGCTCTGATTTCAACAGATTGACCACCCGTGAATCCTTGTTAAGCGAATTAAGGGCTCCATCCACAAGTCCCACATGCCTAGCGGAATCGCTCCGTGTTAGCTCCTCCTTCAATGTCTCCAGCTTCTTCTGCAAAAGCCTGATGAGGGGAATGACCTGACTCAGGCTGGCAGTGTCTGAACTGACTTCACGTGTGGCAAGTTCAAAGGGCATCAGAACCTTGCACAACGTTGAAATCATTCTCCACTGCGCTTGAGACAGGTGCATTCCACCTCCTATATCGTGCTGAATTGTATAGGCTTGAATGGCCTTTTGCTGCTCCTCCAACCTCTGAAGCATATATAGGGTTGAATTCCACCTCGTTACCACTTCTTGCTTCAGATGATGGCAGGGCAGGTTCAGGCGTTTTTGGTGTTGCTCCAGTCTTCTGTACGTGGTGCCTGTACGCCGAAAGTGTCCCGCAATTCTTCTGGCCACCGACAGCATCTCTTGCACGCCCCTGTCGTTTTTTTAAAAATTCTGCACCACCAAATTCAAGGTATGTGCAAAACATGGGACGTGCTGGAATTTGCCCAGATTTAATGCACACACAATATTGCTGGCGTTGTCCGATGCCACAAATCCACAGGAGAGTCCAATTGGGGTAAGCCATTCCGCGATGATCTTCCTCAGTTGCCGTAAGAGGTTTTCAGCTGTGTGCGTATTCTGAAAACCGGTGATACAAAGCGTAGCCTGCCTAGGAAAGAGTTGGCGTTTGCGAGATGCTGCTACTGGTGCCGCCGCTGCTGTTCTTGCGGCGGGAGTCCATACATCTACCCAGTGGGCTGTCACAGTCATATAGTCCTGACCCTGCCCTGCTCCACTTGTCCACATGTCCGTGGTTAAGTGGACATTGGGTACAGCTGCATTTTTTAGGACACTGGTGGCTCTTTTTCTGAGGTCTGTGTACATTTTCGGTATCCCCTGCCTAGAGAAATGGAACCTAGATGGTATTTGGTACCGGGGACACAGTACCTCCAACAAGTCTCTAGTTGGCTCTGCAGTAATGATGGATACCGGAACCACGTTTCTCACCACCCAGGATGCCAAGGCCTCAGTTATCCGCTTTGCAGCAGGATGACTGCTGTGATATTTCATCTTCCTCGCAAAGGACTGTTGGACAGTCAATTGCTTGGTGGAAGTAGTAAAAGTGGTCTTACGATTTCCCCTCTGGGATGACCATCGACTCCCAGCAGCAACAACAGCAGCGCCAGCAGCAGTAGGCATTACACGCAAGGATGCATCGGAGGAATCCCAGGCAGGAGAGGAATCGTCAGAATTGCCAGTGACATGGCCTGCAGGACTATTGGCATTCCTGGGGAAGGAGGAAATTGACACTGAGGGAGTTGGTGGGGTGGTTTGCGTGAGCTTGGTTACAAGAGGAAGGGATTTACTGGTCAGTGGACTGCTTCCGCTGTCGCCCAAAGTTTTTGAACTTGTCACTGACTTATTATGAATGCGCTGCAGGTGACGTATAAGGGAGGATGTTCCGAGGTGGTTAACGTCCTTACCCCTACTTATTACAGCTTGACAAAGGCAACACACGGCTTGACAAATGTTGTCCGCATTTCTGTTGAAATACTTTCACACCGAAGAGCTGATTTTTTTGGTATTTTCACCAGGCATGTCAACGGCCATATTCCTCCCACGGACAACAGGTGTCTCCCCGGGTGCCTGACTTAAACAAACCACCTCACCATCAGAATCCTCCTTGTCAATTTCCTCCCCAGCGCCAGCAACACCCATATCCTCCTCATCCTGGTGTACTTCAACACTGACATCTTCAATCTGACTATCAGGAACTGGACTGCGGGTGCTCCTTCCAGCACTTGCAGGGGGCGTGCAAATGGTGGAAGGCGCATGCTCTTCACGTCCAGTGTTGGGAAGGTCAGGCATCGCAACCGACACAATTGGACTCTCCTTGTGGATTTGGGATTTCGAAGAACGCACAGTTCTTTGCGGTGCTTTTGCCAGCTTGAGTCTTTTCATTTTTCTAGCGAAAGGCTGAGTGCTTCCATCCTCATGTGAAGCTGAACCACTAGCCATGAACATAGGCCAGGGCCTCAGCCGTTCCTTGCCACTCCGTGTGGTAAATGGCATATTGGCAAGTTTACGCTTCTCCTCCGACAATTTTATTTTAGATTTCTGAGTCCTTTTTTTACTGATATTTGGTGTTTTGGATTTTACATGCTCTGTACTATGACATTGGGCATCGGCCTTGGCAGACGACGTTGCTGGCATTTCATCGTCTCGGCCATGACTAGTGGCAGCAGCTTCAGCACGAGGTGGAAGTGGATCTTGATCTTTCCATAATTTTGGAACCTCAACATTTTTGTTCTCCATATTTTAATAGGCACAACTAAAAGGCACCTCAGGTAAACAATGGAGATGGATGGATACTAGTATACTTATGGATGGACGAGCGACTGCCGACACAGAGGTAGCTACAGCCGTGGACTACCGTACTGTGTCTGCTGCTAATATAGACTGGATGATAATGAGATGAAATCAATATATATATATAATATCACTAGTACTGCAGCCGGACAGGTATATATATTTATTATGTAATGACTGATGACGGACCTGCTGGACACAGTCAGCTCAGCAGCACCGCAGACTGCTACAGTAAGCTACTATAGTAGTATGTATAAAGAAGAAAGAAAAAAAAACCACGGGTAGGTGGTATACAATTATGGATGGACGAGCGACTGCCGACACAGAGGTAGCTACAGCCGTGGACTACCATACTGTGTCTGCTGCTAATATAGACTGGATGATAATGAGATGAAATCAATATATATATATATAATATCACTAGTACTGCAGCCGGACAGGTATATATATTTATTATGTAATGACTGATGACGGACCTGCTGGACACTGTCAGCTCAGCAGCACCGCAGACTGCTACAGTAAGCTACTATAGTAGTATGTATAAAGAAGAAAGAAAAAAAAAACCACGGGTAGGTGGTATACAATTATGGATGGACGAGCGACTGCCGACACAGAGGTAGCTACAGCCGTGGACTACCGTACTGTGTCTGCTGCTAATATAGACTGGATGATAATGAGATGAAATCAATATATATATATATAATATCACTAGTACTGCAGCCGGACAGGTATATATATTTATTATGTAATGACTGATGACGGACCTGCTGGACACTGTCAGCTCAGCAGCACCGCAGACTGCTACAGTAAGCTACTATAGTAGTATGTATAAAGAAGAAAGAAAAAAAAAACCACGGGTAGGTGGTATACAATTATGGATGGACGAGCGACTGCCGACACAGAGGTAGCTACAGCCGTGGACTACCGTACTGTGTCTGCTGCTAATATAGACTGGATGATAATGAGATGAAATCAATATATATATATATAATATCACTAGTACTGCAGCCGGACAGGTATATATATTTATTATGTAATGACTGATGACGGACCTGCTGGACACTGTCAGCTCAGCAGCACCGCAGACTGCTACAGTAAGCTACTATAGTAGTATGTATAAAGAAGAAAGAAAAAAAAACCACGGGTAGGTGGTATACAATTATGGATGGACGAGCGACTGCCGACACAGAGGTAGCTACAGCCGTGGACTACCATACTGTGTCTGCTGCTAATATAGACTGGATGATAATGAGATGAAATCAATATATATATATATATATAATATCACTAGTACTGCAGCCGGACAGGTATATATATTTATTATGTAATGACTGATGACGGACCTGCTGGACACTGTCAGCTCAGCAGCACCGCAGACTGCTACAGTAAGCTACTATAGTAGTATGTATAAAGAAGAAAGAAAAAAAAAACCACGGGTAGGTGGTATACAATTATGGATGGACGAGCGACTGCCGACACAGAGGTAGCTACAGCCGTGGACTACCGTACTGTGTCTGCTGCTAATATAGACTGGATGATAATGAGATGAAATCAATATATATATATATAATATCACTAGTACTGCAGCCGGACAGGTATATATATTTATTATGTAATGACTGATGACGGACCTGCTGGACACTGTCAGCTCAGCAGCACCGCAGACTGCTACAGTAAGCTACTATAGTAGTATGTATAAAGAAGAAAGAAAAAAAAAACCACGGGTAGGTGGTATACAATTATGGATGGACGAGCGACTGCCGACACAGAGGTAGCTACAGCCGTGGACTACCATACTGTGTCTGCTGCTAATATAGACTGGATGATAATGAGATGAAATCAATATATATATATATAATATCACTAGTACTGCAGCCGGACAGGTATATATATTTATTATGTAATGACTGATGACGGACCTGCTGGACACTGGCAGCTCAGCAGCACCGCAGACTGCTACAGTAAGCTACTATAGTAGTATGTATAAAGAAGAAAGAAAAAAAAACCACGGGTAGGTGGTATACAATTATGGATGGACGAGCGACTGCCGACACAGAGGTAGCTACAGCCGTGGACTACCATACTGTGTCTGCTGCTAATATAGACTGGATGATAATGAGATGAAATCAATATATATATATATAATATCACTAGTGCTGCAGCCGGACAGGTATATATATTTATTATGTAATGACTGATGACGGACCTGCTGGACACTGTCAGCTCAGCAGCACCGCAGACTGCTACAGTAAGCTACTATAGTAGTATGTATAAAGAAGAAAGAAAAGAAAAAACCACGGGTAGGTGGTATACAATTATGGATGGACGAGCGACTGCCGACACAGAGGTAGCTACAGCCGTGGACTACCGTACTGTGCCTGCTGCTAATATAGACTGGATGATAATGAGATGAAATCAATATATATATATATAATATCACTAGTACTGCAGCCGGACAGGTATATATATTTATTATGTAATGACTGATGACGGACCTGCTGGACACTGTCAGCTCAGCAGCACCGCAGACTGCTACAGTAAGCTACTATAGTAGTATGTATAAAGAAGAAAGAAAAAAAAACCACGGGTAGGTGGTATACAATTATGGATGGACGAGCGACTGCCGACACAGAGGTAGCTACAGCCGTGGACTACCGTACTGTGTCTGCTGCTAATATAGACTGGATGATAATGAGATGAAATCAATATATATATATATATAATATCACTAGTACTGCAACCGGACAGGTATATATATTTATTATGTAATGACTGATGACGGACCTGCTGGACACAGTCAGCTCAGCAGCACCGCAGACTGCTACAGTAAGCTACTATAGTAGTATGTATAAAGAAGAAAGAAAAAAAAAAACCACGGGTAGGTGGTATACAATATTATATATATATTATATACAATTATATATATATATATATATTAAACTGGTGGTGACTGGTGGTCAGGTCACTGGTCACACTATCAGCAACTTGCAAGTAGTACTCCTAAGCAGACAATCACAATATTAATTATACTGGTGGTCAGTGTGGTCACAATGGCAGTGTGGCACTCTGGCAGCAAAAGTGTGCACTGTACGTTATATGTACTCCTGAGTCCTGCTCTCAGACTCTAACTGCTCCCCACTGTCAGTGTCTCCCCCACAAGTCAGATAATATACAGTCACACTATCTATCACTTCAGCAAGTAACTAGTACTCCTCCTAATGCTCCCCAAAATTACTACTGTGTCTCTCTCTACTGTCTCACTCTTCTCTATAAACGGAGAGGACGCCAGCCACGTCCTCTCCCTATGAATCTCAATGCACGTGTGAAAATGGCGGCGACGCGCGGCTCCTTATATAGAATCCGAGTCTCGCGATAGAATCCGAGCCTCGCGAGAATCCGACAGCGGGATGATGACGTTCGGGCGCGCTCGGGTTAACCGAGCAAGGCGGGAAGATCCGAGTCGCTCGGACCCGTGTAAAAAAACATGAAGTTCGGGCGGGTTCGGATTCCGAGGAACCGAACCCGCTCATCTCTACTCAGAGCCCTAGGAGTCTTGTGCGCATGCGCAGGTCTCCGGCGAAGTTGCGCGGTGGACATTTTACTGGTGATTTTCCTACTGCGCATGCGCAAAAACACAGGGGAATATGGTTGCCACGCCATTTCCCGGTGATTTTTGCAGCGCTTCTGCCACCTACGTGTGACTCCGGAGGAGCAAGTTCAAGGAATAGGTGCCAGGGTGCTTTCACCCATTATAGATAGATACCCCACTGTGGCTCTGATTAAACCCGGATCCTGTACTTGGTGAAATGTAATTATTGTGCTTGTGCAGCAGACAATGAATCCATTCTACGTTGGTGATGAAACAAATACAGTTGATCACTACTTGTTGGGTAGGCTAAGGTTGTCTATGGCGACCAATCAAGGATTAGTAAGTGCAAGAAGTATGCTGTCACCTTACATTACAGGAATTCTAACAAGTGTAGATTAGGATAGATAGATAGATAGATAGATAGATAGATAGATAGATAGATAGATAGATAGATAGATAAAGATATATCAGATAGTTGGATAGACAGATACAGTATACAGATAGATATTAGAAAGTTGTAGGGGGCCCGGATTAACAATGGGTTGGGTGGGGCTGCACTCCAGGCCTCTCCGTGAAAATAGGCCCATCACCAGCATGAAGCGCTGTATTTTCCTGTCATCACCATGACCAGCGGCACGCTGCGCTCTCTACGTTTCTCTGATGCTGCAGAGCTGCAGTGCACTTATGCAGCAACACTGCGAATGTGACCTCATGATATCGCGAAGCTGCCTAAATGTCTGTACCCGAGCACTGCTGCAGTCGGAGAGGACTTGGAGAGGAGCGGTCCTTAGGAGACCTCAAGACTAGCGGCTGCAATGGGAGAGAGATGCTTGAAGAAGCTACGAAGAGGAGCAAGAGAAGGGAGCAGGTAAGTTAATTATTGGGGTCGGGATCAAAAAACTTACAGATGGAGTACGGGGGGCAAAAATGGATATACAGTACAGAGGGGTGGCACAATAATCAATATACAGACTAGGAAGGGGGTACTATAATAAATATTTCTCTGACGTCCTAGTGGATGCTGGGGACTCCGTAAGGACCATGGGGAATAGACGGCTCCGCAGGAGACTGGGCACATCTAAAGAAAGATTTAGGTCTATCTGGTGTGCACTGGCTCCCCCCCTATGACCCTCCTCCAAGCCTCAGTTAGATTTCTGTGCCCGGCTGAGCTGGATGCACACTAGGGGCTCTCCTGAGCTCCTAGAAAGAAAGTATAGTTTAGGTTTTTTATTTTACAGTGAGACCTGCTGGCAACAGGCTCACTGCAGCGAGGGACTAAGGGGAGAAGAAGCGAACCTACCTAAGTGGTGGTAGCTTGGGCTTCGTTCTTAGGCTACTGGACACCATTAGCTCCAGAGGGATCGCACACAGGACCCGACCTTGTCGTCCGGAGCCGCGCCGCCGTCCCCCTTACAGAGCCAGAAGCAAGAAGGTCCGGAAAATCGGCGGCTGAAGACTTCTGTCTTCTCCAAGGTAGCGCACAGCACTGCAGCTTTGCGCCATTGCTCCTCATGCACACCACACACTTCGGTCACTGATGGGTGCAGGGCGCTGGGGGGGGGGGGCGCCCTGAGCAGCAATATTAACACCTTGGCTGGCAAAACTGACACCATATATAGCCCCAGAGGCTATATAGGTGTTAATTACCCCTGCCAGAATAACACAAAAAGCGGGAGAAAGCCCGCCGAAAAAGGGGCGGAGCCATCTCCCTCAGCACACTGGCGCCATTTTCCCTCACAGCTCCGCTGGAAGGATCGCTCCCTGGCTCTCCCCTGCAGTCCTGCACTACAGAAAGGGTAAAAAAGAGAGGGGGGGCACAAATTTAGGCGCAGTATAATATATATATATGCAGCTATAAGGGAAAACACTCTTTATAGGTGATATCCCTGTGGTATATAGCGCTCTGGTGTGTGCTGGCATACTCTCCCTCTGTCTCCCCAAAGGGCTTTGTGGGGTCCTGTCCTCTGTCACAGGGCCGTCTTTTCGTATGGGCTCAATGGGCTCTTGCCCAAGGGCCCCAGGAGTATAAGGGCCCTAGGCTGATAGCTGAGGGTCCCCTCTTTCCAGGGGTACCAGATATTTGAAAATCGGCCCTAGGGAACCGGAGATATCTGACTTTGAAGCAGTGGTCCCCATCCAAGACTGTTCATTGCTTTTCCCAGCCAGATATCTCAGGTTCTGTCTGACTTACAGTTTTTTTAAGGGTATTCTCCAAAAGATGGGACTCTCTCCTTTCAGAGGACACTTGCAGCTTGTCTCTACTATGCCCACAACTGGAGATATAAGCCTTCAAGCAGCTGGTCCCTGCTCCAGCTCCACTCATCTGGTTTGCAGTTTTATGTTTTTGTCAGTGGATTGCTCTGGCTCCTGAACTCTGATCCCCAAGTCCCCAGAACCTCTTGAAAGGTGAGACTCTCTAGTTTTTTATTGCATTCAAATCTAAGAAATCTATTTCCAGGAACTGGAGATATCTGCAGTCAACCAAGCTGCCCTACCACCGGAAAATGATGAATATTAAGTCCACTCCACTATCCATCCCTCCACTGCGTATTACACCCCCCCTACCACCCTGGATGTTATATACCGGGGCCCCTTCATTCATCCCAATGCCTCTTCTACAGTTTAATGTTCTCCCTCCCACTCCATCTTACATCATATGTGCAGTAAAGGAGTAATTAGCAGAAATTACCGAGTGGCAGATAGAACACCTCCCCTGGGGCCCATGGGACATCAATGCTGCTGCTGATAGCACCCCCACCCCTACCGCTGGAGGATGGGTAGGGGGCCCAGCGCATTGCTGTGCCCAGGGGCCTACACTGCTGTTAAAACGGCCCTGCTCTGTCAGAGCATTCCCTGTGTGTGTGCTGTGTGTCGGTACCGCTGTGTCGACATGTATGATGAGGAAAATGATATGGAGGCAGAGCAAATGCCTGTAAATGTGTTGTCACTCCCTGAGGGGTCGACACCTGTGTGGATGGACTTATGGAAGGAATTACGTGACAGTGTCAGCTCCTTACATAAAAGGTTTGACGACATAGGACAGCCGGCTACTCAGCTTGTGACTGTTCCAGCGTCTCAAATGTCATCAGGGACTTTAAAACGCCCGCTACCTCAGATGGCAGACACAGATGTCGACACGGATACCGACTCCAGTGTCGACGACGATGAGACTAGTGTACCCTCCAATAGGTCCACCCGTTACATGATTGAGGCAATGAAAAATGTATTACACATTTCTGATAGTACCCCAGGTACCACAAAAAAGGGTATTATGTTCGGTGAGAAAAAACTACCAGTAGTTTTTGCCTGCATCTGAGGAATTAAATGAGGTGTGTGAAGAAGCCTGGACTTCCCCCGATAAGAAATTGATAATTTCTAAACGGTTATTGGCAGCGTACCCTTTCCCGCCAGAGGATAGGTCACGTTGGGAAACGTCCCCTAGGGTAGATAAAGCGCTTACACGTTTATCAAAACAGGTGGCACTACCGTCTCCGGATACGGCCGCCCTAAAGGATCCTGCTGATAGAAAGCAGGAGGCTACCCTAAAAGCTATATATACACACACGGGCATTATATTGCGACCAGCGATTGCATCAGCATGGATGTGCAGTGCTGCTGCTGCGTGGTCAGATTCCCTGTCGGATAATATTGATACCCTGGATAGGGACACTATTTTGCTGACAGTAGAGCATATAAAGGACGCTGTCTTATACATGCGTGATGCACAGAGGGATATTTGCCGGCTGGCATCAAAAATAAGCGCAATGTCCATTGCCGCCAGAAGGGGGTTATGGACTAGGCAGTGGTCAGGTGATGCCGATTCAAAAAGGCACATGGAAGTTTTGCCTTATATGGGGGTGGAACTGTTTGGGGATGGTCTTTCAGACCTCGTTTCCACAGCTACGGCTGGGAAATCGACATTTTTGCCACAGGCTACCCCACAGCAAAAGAAGGCACCGTATTATCAAGTACAGTCCTTTCGGCCCCATAAACACAAGAGGGCGCGAGGCGCATCCTTTCTGCCGAGAGGCAAAGGTAGAGGGAAAAAGCTGCAGCATACAGCCAGTTCCCAAGAGCAAAAGTCCTCCCCCGCTTCCGGTAAGTCCACAGCATGACACTGGGGCTTTACAGGCGGATCCGGGTACGGTGGGGGCCCGTCTCAGAAATTTCAGCACACAGTGGGCTCTCTCACAGGTGGATCCCTGGGCCCTTCAAGTAGTATCTCAGGGGTACAGGCTGGAATTCGAGACGTCCCCCCCCCCCCCCCGCCGTTTTCTAAAATCTGCCTTACCAGCAACTCCCTCTGCCAGGGAGGCAGTGTTGGTGGCTATCCAAAAACTGTATTCACAGCAAGTGATTGTCAAGGTACCCCTCCTTCAGCAAGGGAAGGGTTACTATTCCACAATGTTTGTGGTACCGAAACCGGACGGTTCGGTGAGACCCATCTTAAATTTAAAATCCTTGAACACTTATATCAAAAGGTTCAAGTTCAAGATGGAATCGCTCAGGGCGGTTATTGCGAGCCTGGATGAGGGGGATTACATGGTCTCCCTGGACATCAAGGATGCGTACCTGCATGTCCCCATTTACCCTCCTCACCAGGAGTACCTCAGATTTGTGGTACAGGACTGTCACTATCAGTTCCAGACGCTGCCGTTTGGGTTATCCACGGCACCGAGGGTCTTTACCAAGGTAATGGCCGAAATGATGATACTCCTTCGCAAGAAGGGAGTTTTAATTATCCCGTACTTGGACGATCTCCTGATAAAGGCGAGGTCCAAGGAACAGTTGGTAGTGGGGGTAGCACTTTCTCGGGAAGTGCTACAACAGCACGGCTGGATTCTCAATATTCCAAAGTCACAGCTGCTCCCGACGACACGTCTTCTGTTCCTGGGAATGATTCTGGACACAGACCAGAAAAAAGTGTTTCTTCCAGTGGAAAAAGCCGAGGAGTTGTCATCTCTAGTCAGAGACCTCCTAAAACCGGGACAGGTGTCGGTACAGCTAAGGGCCATCTACAATGCCCTAAGCCAAGCAAGGCCCCTGCTTCAGAACCAGCCGGTACTGATCCAATCAGATAACATCACGACGGTCGCCCATGTAAACAGACAGGGCGGCACAAGAAGCAGGAGGGCAATGGCAGAAGCCACAAGGATTCTCCGATGGGCGGAAAATCATGTGTTAGCACTGACAGCAGTGTTCATTCCGGGAGTGGACAACTGGGAAGCAGACTTCCTCAGCAGGCACGACCTCCACCCGGGAGAATGGGGACTTCATCCAGAAGTCTTCCAAATGCTGGTAAACCGGTGGGAAAGACCACAGGTGGACATGATGGCGTCCACCTCAACAAAAAGCTAAAAAGATATTGCGCCAGGTCAAGGGACCCTCAGGCGATCGCTGTGGACGCTCTAGTAACACCGTGGGTGTACCAGTCGGTTTATGTGTTTCCTCCTCTGCCTCTCATTCCCAAGGTACTGAGAATAATACGAAGGCGAGGAGTGAAAACTATACTCGTGGTTCCGGATTGGCCAAGAAGAGCTTGGTACCCGGAACTTCAAGAGATGCTTTCAGAGGACCCTTGGCCTCTGCCGCTCAGACAGGACCTGCTGCAGCAGGGGCCCTGTCTGTTCCAAGACTTACCGCGGCTACGCTTGACGGCATGGCGGTTGAACACCGGATCCTGAAGGAAAAGGGCATTCCGGAGGAAGTCATCCCCACCCTGAACAAAGCCAGAAAGGATGTCACCGCAAAACATTATCACCGCATTTGGCGGAAATATGTTGCTTAGTGTGAGGCCAGGAAGGCCCCAACGGAGGAATTTCAACTGGGTCGATTCCTGCATTTCCTGCAAGCAGGGGTGACGTTGGGCCTCAAATTGGGGTCCATTAAGGTCCAGATTTCGGCCCTGTCGATTTTCTTCCAGAAAGAACTGGCTTCACTGCCTGAAGTTCAGACTTTAGTCAAAGGAGTTCTGCGTATTCAGCCTCCTTTTGTGCCCCCAGTGGCACCTTGGGATCTCAATGTGGTTTTGGAGTTCCTGAAATCACATTGGTTTGAACCACTTAAGACTGTGGATTTGAAATATCTCACGTGAAAAGTGGTCATGCTGTTGGCTCTGGCTTCGGCCAGGCGTGTGTCAGAATTGGCGGCTTTGTCCTATAAAAGCCTTTATCTGATTTTCCATATGGATAGGGCAGAGTTGAGGACTCGTCCTCAGTTTCTCCCGAAGGTGGTATCAGCGTTTCACTTGAACCAGCCTATTGTGGTGCCTGCGGCTACTAGGAACTTGGAGGATTCCAAGTTACTGGACGTAGTCAGGGCCCTGAAAATGTATGTTTCCAGGACGGCTGGAGTCAAGAAAACTGACTCGCTGTTTATCCTGTATGCACCCAACAAACTGGGTGCTCCTGCTTCTAAGCAGACTATCGCGCGCTGGATTTGTAGCACTATTCAGCTGGTGCATTCTGCGGTGGGACTACCGCAGCCTAAATCTGTAAAAGCCCATTCCACAAGGAAGGTGGGCTCATCTTGGGCGGCTGCCCGAGGGGTCTCGGCTTTACAACTTTGCCGAGCTGCTACTTGGTCAGGGGCAAACACGTTTGCAAAATTCTACAAATTTGATACCCTGGCTGAGGAGGACCTGGAGTTCTCTCATTCGGTGTTGCAGAGTCATCCGCACTCTCCCGCCCGTTTGGGAGCTTTGGTATAATCCCCATGGTCCTTACGGAGTCCCCAGCATCCACTAGGACGTCAGAGAAAATAAGAATTTACTCACCGGTAATTCTATTTCTCGTAGTCCGTAGTGGATGCTGGGCGCCCATCCCAAGTGCGGATTGTCTGCAATACTTGTATATTGTTATTGTTTAACTAAAGGGTTATTGTTGAGCCATCTGTTGAGAGGCTCAGTTATATTTCATACTGTTAACTGGGTATATTATCACGTGTTATATGGTGTGATTGGTGTGGCTGGTATAAGTCTTACCCGGGATTCAAAATCCTTCCTTATTGTGTCAGCTCTTCCGGGCACAGTGTCCTAACTGAGGCTTGGAGGAGGGTCATAGGGGGAGGAGCCAGTGCACACCAGATAGACCTAAATCTTTCTTTAGATGTGCCCAGTCTCCTGCGGAGCCGTCTATTCCCAATGGTCCTTACGGAGTCCCCAGCATCCACTACGGACTACGAGAAATAGAATTACCGGTGAGTAAATTCTTATTTTCAACAATACATTGTGGCAATAAGTCCAAACTTATAAGAAAGGATTTTAAGGATAGAAGTAAAATCTAGGTGTAAGATACAATTAATTTTGAGCCTTATTCAGGTTTGTTAGCAAACAAAAAAAAAGCAAGCAACTGGGCAAAACCATGCTGCACTGCAGGTGGGGGAGATGTAACATGTGCAGAGAGAGAGAGAGTTAGATTTGGGTGGGGTGTGTCCAAATTGAAATCTTAATTGCAGTGTAAAAATAAAGCAGCCAGTATTTACCCTGCACAGAAACAATATAACCCACCAAAACTCTCTGCACATGTTACATCTGCCCCACCTGCACTGCAGCATGGTTTTACCCATTAGTGTGCTTTTCTTTGGTTTGCTAACAAACCTGAAAAACCGCCAATGGGGGTCATTCCGAGTTGATCGCTCGCTGCCGTTTTTAGCAGAAATGCGATCAGGCTAAAAACCGGCAGTTCTGCGCTTGCGTATGGGCCGCAGGGCTCACACGCAAAGTATTTTCACACAAAACTATGCAATTTTACACAGGGCTGAGCGACGCTTTTCAGTCGCTCTGCAGATCGGTGAGTGATTGACAGGAAGTGGGTGCTTCTGGGTGGTAACTGAGCGTTTTCCGGGAGTGTGCTAAAAAACGCAGGCGTGTCAGGCGAAAACGCAGGAGTGGCTATGGAAACTAGGGAGTGGATGGCCGGACGCAGGGCGTGTTTGTGACGTCAAACCAGGAACCAAACAGTCTGCAGTGATTGCAATCTAGGAGTAGGTCTGGAGCAACTCAGAAACTGCAGGGAAATATTTATTAGCAGAACTGCTAACCTTTCGTTCGCAATTCTGCTAAGCTAAGATACACTCCCAGAGGGCGGCGGCCTAGCGTTTGCAATGCTGCTAAAAACAGCTAGCGAGCGAACAACTCGGAATGAGGGCCATTGTACCCAGTGGATGCGAGTACCTGATAAGAAAGCAGTTCTTTTAATACAGTCTACTTTGTGCTGATGTCCAATAAATGAGGAATAATCCACTTATTCCTCTGCAAACAGTGTCCTTATAGTCTGGGTTATAGTGAGACAGGTGTGTGCTGTGATGATGACAACTTTACTAGTTTGAGTTAGAGTTATTTTGAGTTCTTCTCTCTCACACCCTTTCATTAGGTGTAATGAGTCCTGCCTCTCCCCAAAACAGTCACAGTCAGGGCCGGTGCAAGGTTTCTCGGCACCCTAGGCAAAATTTCTGCCTACACCCAACCCCCCCCCCCGTCCTCCCGGCCCTCCCCTTCCCCTGTTGCTTGGACAGTGGAGTGATCACGTTATCTAGAGGCTGTGTTAACAGTATGTTGATCCTCCTGAAGCAGCCAAATAACAGCAAAAGATAACCTGACAAATATTATATTAAATGCACACAAGTTGAAAAGCATCCAGCCCCACATCCATACAGAGGCGTAACTCTGGGAGGCAACGGAGTCATCTGCCGCCGGGCTCCTGCTCTGAAGGGGGGCACCTCTCCTCCTATTCTGTAACACCACTGAATTAAGTAAATTTATAGCTGCCGTTATCTCTTCAGTGGCCGACTTCCTCACTGGTCCCTGCACCTTACAAATCACACCCTTTTTATTATACTGTAGACGATACACATTTTACAAGTGTCACATCCAGGAATTGAACCCACGACCTATTACACTGGAAGCAGACACCTTGCTGGTGAAGCTATTTGCTCCTGTATAGGAAATATGAGAATTCTAACTATATGAAGTTACATATCTGACAATTACATGTAACTTCATATAGTTAGAAATCTCATGCTTCTTGTACAGGAGCAAATAGCTCCATCAGTAAAGTGTCTGCTGTCAGTGTAATAAGTCATGGGTTCTAATCTTGGGTATGACTGCTAAGAAATGTGTGATTTAAAATAAAAGACAATTAAATGGATATATACTCCATACATACATACATACACGGATCCAGGGGATGGGGAGAACAGCAGCAGCACTACTGCTATTTCCGTCAGTCAGATTTGATAAAAGAGCTGGCAGGCACTAGGACCCGCCGCGGCTCTAACAACGAGTCCGTGTGGTAAAAAATGGGTAGGCTGGAGCTGCAGTTCCAGCCTCCCCCTGCTCACACCGCAACCTACCTCCCCCACTGCCAGCCGGCCAGAGTCCAGCCCAGGCACGGTGTTCAAAGCCAGCATCAAGTAAGACTGTTACTTATGACGGCGCAGTTTCCCAGCACTTCCTCCTCCACTTCCTTTACCACCATGCTAGGTGCAGTCAAACTCAGCCTCAGCTTTGAGAAGGCGGCCTATGTGATTGTGACAGGGCTGTCCTGCAGATGTCTTATGCTGCTTGTTGGAGATCCAGCTGGCTGCTTCTGCTAATCAAAGATGGGCAGTTCATGTCCTGCAGTCTGAGTCTCAAAACAAGGTATGCTGCACCTGCCACCACCAACTAAAAACTTTAATAATTATATTGTACTGGGGTGCCTTCCAGGTTCCCATAACTAATGGAACAGGTGACCAACATTTCAAGGCCCAATCAGCCTTTTTATCAGGGCAATAAAGCAGCAGGGATGTGCTCCTACAGCCAATCATTACCTGATGGTGTATCCTGTGAGGCCACGCCCCCTGTGATACCACACCCCTTATCTGGGAGCATGCATGCCTTAGGTGCATGTAAATATAACTATTACCGTGCCCCTATCATGGTGCCCCCCCCCCCCCCCTTTCATTTTATTTTGGATCCGCCCCTGCATACATATATCTATCTAAATATAGGGGCAGGGGCACCAATATTTATCTTGCCTCCGGGCAACTGGGACGAACTTACGGCACTGCATCCATATATAGTATAATACCACAGTCTGTAGTTTTATACAGTATTATAGATAGGCACCAGGGTTGTAACTAGAACTTTGTGGCAGTGACGTGTGGTGAGGTCATTGGCTGGGGAGGCACTGAGATTTTATATATAATATATATATATATATATATACATATACACACACACATACATATACAGTGGTCGAAGTGGACATTTTGAAGTGGGGGTATGGAAAAGTGAAGGTTGCAATTATGCGCGCGCCTCCGGAAGAGGGGGTGTGGCCACTCAAATGGGGGCATGTCCTTCAGTGTATTAGGACCCCTTATACTATCTAGAAATTCTTATACTATCTAGAAATTCACATTACAGCACACGGAATGAGCCGAAATTCACACTACAGCACATGGTATGAGCCAAAATTCACACTACACCACATGGTATGATCCAAAATTCATATTTTACCACACAGTATGAGCCGAAATTCACATTACAGCACACCGTATGAGCCGAAATTCACATTACAGCACACAGTATGAGCCGAAATTCACATTACAGCACACGGTATGAGCCGAAATTCACATTACAGCACACAGTATGAGCCGAAATTCACATTACAGCACACAGTATGAGCCGAAATTCACATTACAGCACACAGTATGAGCCAAAATTCATATTTTACTACACAGTATGAGCCGAAATTCACATTACAGCACACGGTATGAGCCGAAATTCACGTTACAGAACACGCTATGACCCAAAATTTCAGATTTTACCACACTGTATGAGCCGAAATTCACATTATAGCACACGGTATGACCCGAAATTCACATTACAGCATACGGTATGAGCCAAAATTCTGATTTTACCACATGGTATGAGCCGAAATTCACATTATAGCACATGGTATGAGCCAAAATTCACATTATAGCAAACAGTATGACCCACAAATCAAGGACAGGTAGAGAGAGTGACAGCAAGGACTGAGAGAGTGACAGCAGGGACTGAGAGAGTGACAGCAGGGACTGAGAGCGTGACAGCAGGGACATAGGGTAACATTACCTGATATGTGCAGCGGAGGTGCGGAAGGGACTGTGGTTGTCGGTGGCGGATGAGCCCATGGTCTGCGGGGGATGCGGCGGTACTAAGCTGTCCTTCGCTGAGGCGTTGATGTCCCTCTGACCACCGCCAGTTGTGGTCTGCGGTGGTCAGCTTTCAATGGCGGTGCAGCGTGCAGAAGTGAGCGCTGGTCAGCGGTGGGAGGCGGGCAGCTGTGATATAAATATATAATTTTTTTACATTTATTTTATTTATTTTTCCCTGTCCCTGCGTCCAAGTGATCTGGGGGTGAGCTGGATTCCAAGTGATCTTGCCCAGATCACTTGGACTGCAGCTCACCCCCAGATCACTTGGACTGCAGCTCACCCCCAGATCACTTGGACTGCAGCTCACCCCCAGATCACTTGGACTGCAGCTCGCCCCCAGATCACAAGGGGGGGGAGCTGCAGTCCAAGTGATCTGGGGGTGAGCTGCCCAGACACTTGCCACCAAGCACAACTCCCCCCACCCCTCGCCTTAGTGGTCCTGGTTCCTCAGTCCCGGAGGAAGCAGATACTGCCGGAGATGCTGAGGGCACAGAAATAGAGGTAACAGCACTGCCTGTTGTCTCCGGAGCTGCCGCAGCTGTAGGCAACTCCAACATCGGGAGGCGCGGAGCGGCAGGGAGGGAGGGGATAGGGAGACGTGGGGTGGGAGGGAGGGGATAGGGAGACGTGGGGTGGGAGGGAGGGGATAGGGAGACGCGGGGCGGCAGGGAGGGAAGGGATAGGGAGATGTGGGGTGGGAGGGAGGGGATAGGGAGACGCGGGGTGGAAGGGAGGGGATAGGGAGACGCGGGGTGGAAGGGAGGGGATAGGGAGATGCGGGGTGGGAGGGAGGAGATAGGGAGGCGCGGGGCGGCAGGGAGGGAGGGGATAGCGAGACGCGGGGCGGCAGGGAGGGGATAGTGAGACGCGGGGTGCGAGGGAGGGGATAGGGAGACGTGGGGCGGCAGGGAGGGAGGGGATAGGGAGGCGCGGGGCGGCAGGGAGGGAGGGGATAGGGAGACGCGGGGTGGAAGGGAGGGGATAGGGAGACGCGGGGTGGAAGGGAGGGGATAGGGAGATGCGGGGTGGGAGGGAGGAGATAGGGAGGCGCGGGGCGGCAGGGAGGGAGGGGATAGCGAGACGCGGGGCGGCAGGGAGGGGATAGTGAGACGCGGGGTGCGAGGGAGGGGATAGGGAGACGCGGGGCGGCAGGGAGGGAGGGGATAGGGAGGCGCGGGGAGGGAGGGGAAAGTGAGACGCGGGGCGGCAGTGAGGGGATAGTGAGACGCGGGGTGGGAGGGAGGGGATAGGGAGACGCGGGGCGGCAGGGAGGGAGGGGATAGGGAGGCGCGGGGCGGCAGGGAGGGAGGGGATAGGGAGGCGCGGGGCGGCGGGGAGGGAGGGGATAGGGAGGCGCGGGGCGAGGGGATAGCGAGACGTGGGGTGGGAGGGAGAGGATAGGGAGACGCGGGGCGGCAGGGAGAGAGGGGATAGGGAGGCGCGGGGCGGCAGGGAGGGAGGGGATAGGGAGACTTCTCTTGCCTTTCAGATGCTCCAATTAAATATATTTTACAAAAAAAAAATATTTTGATTAGTAAGCCCAGATCAGGGGCGGGCGCGGCGAGGGTCAAGCCTGCCACAGCCGTCAGTCACCTCACCTACGCCAGTGTGTTGATTTCCCTGCTCCATGTCTCTAACAGAAATAGACGGAGCTGCGCGTATGAGAGAGCAGGTCAGGAGACGGGCGCCGCACAAGCGCACGGCATGTTCGTGCTGACGGCGCCTAGGATGCGTGTTAGGCTGTCAGTGTGGGCGGCGCCCGACTCCTGACCTGCTCTCTCATACGCGCAGCTCCGTCTATTTCTGTTAGAGACATGGAGCAGGGAAATCAACACACTGGCGTAGGTGAGGTGACTGACGGCTGTGGCAGGCTAGACCCTCGCCGCGGCCGCCCCTGGTCTGGGCTTACTTATCAAAATATATATATATTTTTTTAAATATATTTAATTGGAGCATGCCGCCCTCCAGTGGCCAGCGCCCATAGGCAGCTGCCTAAAGCTGCCTAATGGTAGCACCGGCCCTGGTCACAGTGTAATAACTAGGAATTAGTAACGCTGTTGCCGGGTGAAAGGCTTTGCAGATATTACCTGCGGGGTCTGATGCCATCTTTCGATCGTTTTGCGGAATGACGCGGTTGAATGCTCTGCCTGAGTGGATCTTGTGATCCCTGTGTGGTGGGATGCACGATGTCCCGAAGTGATTTGTGGCTTCTGTTGCATAGTCCAACTGGAACGTCATACATGTGCAGTAGCCGCAAGGGATGCAATCACTTAATTCCTTACTGATCTCCAGGACTGACTGTAATGCGAGAACTTGTCCTGGTGACTATGGGCCTAATTCAGATCTGATCGCTGGGCTGCGTTTTTTGCTGCCCTGCGATCAGATAGCCGCCGCCTACAGGGGGAGGGTAAAAGCCTGTGCAAGTGTGCGTTCGCTTCTGCAGCAGAGCTGCACAAACATCAGTTTGTGCAGTCTCGGCGCAGCCCTGGACTTACTCAGCCGATGCGATGGAATCTGCTGATCGGGGCCATAGCTGACATCAGACACCCTCCCTGAAAATGGTTGGTCCCGCCTGCGTTTTTCTGGACACTCCTGGAAAACGGTCAGTTGCCACCCACAATTGGCCTCTTCCTGTCAATCTCCTTGCGAACGTCCGTGTGTTCGGATTTTTCACACGCTAGGCACTGACGCCTGTTGCTGGTGTGTGACGCGTTGGTACAGTGCGGCTCTGATGCATGCGAAGTTCAGATTTGATCGCCCGCTATGCGAAAACGCAGATCTGAATTACCCCCTATAATCGATACATCTGAGAGGAACAAGAATCCAATTTGCGGCCATAAAAATTCTTAATTTTCTTTGGCAGACAACATTTTTAATAAATATGCCCTACAGCTAATAAGGTATGGTCTCTTTTTTTATATAGGGAGATTTCACATTTATGATGTCACTAAGTGACTCATATAATCTTTAGTAGAGGGGTTTCTTTTTTGTCATATTACGGTCACGTTAACAAGGGGTGTTTCCCTATTTAATTTGTAGACTCCCACATTACCCCATTGATATACTGTACCTGAAGAGGGGAGGGTGTAGGCCCCACACACCCAAGTCACGCCCCCAAGATCACTAATCACACCCCCTGTTGTGGTGGCACATAATAGGCCCTTCCTAAATTTCATCTTCAGGTCCATATGGACCATAATCTGGCACTGGATGTCATGAGGCGGGTACTCACCGCTGCTGGGTCCGAGTTCCAGCCGCTGCGGCTGTTGGCGCTGTTGTGCGGCCTCAGGGGGACATGCTGTGGGCGCTCACCGCTGCAGGGTCCGGGGGATTGAGGATCAGGTAGGCCATAGGCAAACGCAGGGGGGTTCCGGTTGCCTGGAAACCCACCTCCTCTTGGCCAGTGGCTCAAATTATGACAATAGCAATAGTATATAATACGACTACTAGAGCTGCAGCCACATCATGCAGTATAAGGGACAGAGCAGAGCTGCTACACATGCCCAGTGGCAGCAGCTTATTCTACCTAGTTTGCCATGTGTGGATCTGAGTCCTCAATCAGTGCACTGGACCAGAGAGCAGCTACCAGGAAGAAGAGACAGGAGCCTTACCATGAGGTGGGAGAATATGTGCTTAGAAAGTGCAGTACTGGTTCTATTATGTTTGTGTATTTATGTATTATTTAAATATGTTTGCTACAGCCTATACTAGTGTGTTAGATATTAATACTGTATTCCATACAGTATGCAGTGTATAAAAAGACCAATGTTTACATTAATATCCATGGGCGTTACTAGGATCTTCTACCACTCTCCCAGACTCCTGCACTTGCTCCCGTGTTCCGCAAAGTGGGAGATTGTAGATTGCATTTGGAAACCCCCCTCTAGAAATCCTGCGTTTGCCACTGAGGTATGCTGCAGTGCTCCTGTGTGTCTGCAGCACAGGAGGCAGCCATGTTGGAGACCAGATTATCCTGTGCCAATGAGGTCCACTGGAGTTAGTGGTTAGCCAATCATGCGACTTCACTTCCTATAAATAAGCTGGGCTTTAGACACTCTCTGCCAGTGCTTTGTTGTTGTTAGACAGCATCCCAGCTCTGTGCTCCTGCAGATTTATGTGTGTCCATCCAAGTGTCCTGGTCCCTACTCTGCTCCCTGTGTTCGCTAGCCATTCCTCGCTGTTTGATATCCGCCAACTCCCCAGTACGCTGCACAGTTAACTGGACGGTACCTCCGGCTTATCCTGAGTTCTGTGGTCGGGTGCCAGCTTCCCCAGAATATTCTTCAGTCTTGTCTTAAAGGCACAGTCACAGAATTCTTCAAGTCTTGCCTTAAAGATTCAGCCCCAGCCCTTACAGTGGTCCAGCCTCGGCTTACAATTACCCAGAGTCCACAGTTCTTCTCAGTTTCTCAACCTCGTCTTTTGCATATCCAGAGTCCGCATTCTTTCTGTCAAGTCTTCACAGTTTTCTACAGCTTCTCCAGTATCCAGTTTCTTCCAGAGTTCTTTTGCTACGTCTTTCAAATACCCAGGACTACATTTCTTTACCGCTTTTTAACTAGAGATGAGCGGGTTCGGTTTCTCTGAATCCGAACCCGCCAGAACTTCATGTTTTTTTTCACGGGTCCGAGCGACTCGGATCTTCCCGCCTTGCTCGGTTAACCCGAGCGCGCCCGAACGTCATCATGACGCTGTCGGATTCTCGCGAGGCTCGGATTCTATCGCGAGACTCGGATTCTATATAAGGAGCCGCGCGTCGCCGCCATTTTCACACGTGCATTGAGATTGATAGGGAGAGGACGTGGCTGGCGTCCTCTCCGTTTAGAATTAGAATAGATTAGAGAGACACTTGATTTACTAATTTTGGGGAGCATTAGGAGTACTCAGTAGTGTACAGTGCAGAGTTTTGCTGATAGTGACCAGTGACCACCACTTTTATTTATAATCCGTTCTCTGCCTGAAAAAAGCGATACACAGCACACAGTGACTCAGTCACATACCATATCTGTGTGCACTGCTCAGGCTCAGGCCAGTGTGCTGCATCATCTATTATCTATATATAATATTATATATATCTGTCTGACTGCTCAGCTCACACAGCTTATAATTGTGGGGGAGACTGGGGAGCACTACTGCAGTGCCAGTTATAGGTTATAGCAGGAGCCAGGAGTACATAATATATTATATAGTGAGTGACCACCAGACACACAGTGCAGTTTATTTAATATATCCGTTCTCTGCCTGAAAAAAGCGATACACACAGTGACTCAGTCAGTCACATACCATATCTGTGTGCACTGCTCAGGCTCAGGCCAGTGTGCTGCATCATCTATATATATTATATATCTGTCTGACTGCTCAGCTCACACAGCTTATAATTGTGGGGGAGACTGGGGAGCACTACTGCAGTGCCAGTTATAGGTTATAGCAGGAGCCAGGAGTACATAATATTATATTAAAATTAAACAGTGCACACTTTTGCTGCAGGAGTGCCACTGCCAGTGTGACTAGTGACCAGTGACCTGACCACCAGTATATAATATTAGTAGTATACTATCTCTTTATCAACCAGTCTATATTAGCAGCAGACACAGTACAGTGCGGTAGTTCACGGCTGTGGCTACCTCTGTGTCGGCACTCGGCAGCCCGTCCATAATTGTATATACCACCTAACCGTGGTTTTTTTTTCTTTCTTTATACATACATACTAGTTACGAGTATACTATCTCTTTATCAACCAGTCTATATATTAGCAGCAGACACAGTACAGTGCGGTAGTTCACGGCTGTGGCTACCTCTGTGTCGGCACTCGGCAGCCCGTCCATAATTGTATATACCACCTAACCGTGGTTTTTTTTTCTTTCTTTATACATACATACTAGTTACGAGTATACTATCTCTTTATCAACCAGTCTATATATTAGCAGCAGACACAGTACAGTGCGGTAGTTCACGGCTGTGGCTACCTCTGTGTCGGCACTCGGCAGCCCGTCCATAATTGTATATACCACCTAACCGTGGTTTTTTTTTCTTTCTTTATACATACATACTAGTTACGAGTATACTATCTCTTTATCAACCAGTCTATATTAGCAGCAGACACAGTACAGTGCGGTAGTTCACGGCTGTGGCTACCTCTGTGTCGGCACTCGGCAGCCCGTCCATAATTGTATACTAGTATCCAATCCATCCATCTCCATTGTTTACCTGAGGTGCCTTTTAGTTGTGCCTATTAAAATATGGAGAACAAAAATGTTGAGGTTCCAAAATTAGGGAAAGATCAAGATCCACTTCCACCTCGTGCTGAAGCTGCTGCCACTAGTCATGGCCGAGACGATGAAATGCCAGCAACGTCGTCTGCCAAGGCCGATGCCCAATGTCATAGTACAGAGCATGTCAAATCCAAAACACCAAATATCAGTAAAAAGCCTCTTTTTTTCTTTGCGTCATGTGCTGTTTGGGGAGGGTTTTTTGGAAGGGACATCCTGCGTGACACTGCAGTGCCACTCCTAGATGGGCCCGGTGTTTGTGTCGGCCACTAGGGTCGCTAATCTTACTCACACAGCTACCTCATTGCGCCTCTTTTTTTCTTTGCGTCATGTGCTGTTTGGGGAGGGTTTTTTGGAAGGGCCATCCTGCGTGACACTGCAGTGCCACTCCTAGATGGGCCCGGTGTTTGTGTCGGCCACTAGGGTCGCTAATCTTACTCACACAGCTACCTCATTGCGCCTCTTTTTTTCTTTGCGTCATGTGCTGTTTGGGGAGGGTTTTTTGGAAGGGCCATCCTGCGTGACACTGCAGTGCCACTCCTAGATGGGCCCGGTGTTTGTGTCGGCCACTAGGGTCGCTAATCTTACTCACACAGCTACCTCATTGCGCCTCTTTTTTTCTTTGCGTCATGTGCTGTTTGGGGAGGGTTTTTTGGAAGGGACATCCTGCGTGACACTGCAGTGCCACTCCTAGATGGGCCCGGTGTTTGTGTCGGCCACTAGGGTCGCTTATCTTACTCACACAGCGACCTCGGTGCAAATTTTAGGACTAAAAATAATATTGTGAGGTGTGAGGTATTCAGAATAGACTGAAAATGAGTGTAAATTATGGTTTTTGAGGTTAATAATACTTTGGGATCAAAATGACCCCCAAATTCTATGATTTAAGCTGTTTTTTAGTGTTTTTTGAAAAAAACACCCGAATCCAAAACACACCCGAATCCGACAAAAAAAATTCGGTGAGGTTTTGCCAAAACGGGTTCGAACCCAAAACACGGCCGCGGAACCGAACCCAAAACCAAAACACAAAACCCGAAAAATTTCAGGCGCTCATCTCTATTTTTAACCCAACACCCAGTAGCCTCCATTTGTCACTCGCATGAACTGCCTCCAGTGAATCAGCATAACTCCTAGTTGCATTGAAGTCTGTTTGTTTCTTCAATAAAGTATATGAGAAGGAATTATCTTCATCTCCTAGTTTCCCCAATTCAGGAGCATCTACTGCATTAATTGGTCAGAGTCCAACAAATTAAAAAAAACACACCCTAGTGCGACATTGGACAGTTATATACAGAGACAGATAAATATTAGAAAGTTGAATATATAGATAGATCTGTATTAGATAGACAGATAGATATGAGACAGTTGCATTACTCCTTCTCTGTCTCCTCTCTTGATTCCACCTCTCCCGCACTTCCCCTAACAGTAGGTGTCCACCAAGGTTCTGTTCTTTGACCTCTCCTTTTCTCTCTACACATCCTCTTTAGGTGAGCTTGTTCATTCTTTGAACTCCCAATACCATCTCTATGCTGATGACACTCAAAGTTACCTTTCCTCCCCAGACCTCTCCCGCTCTCCTCACTCATATCTCCAGCGGTCTCTCTGCTATCTCTACATGTCTAAAGGGCCCTACACATTGGACGATCCGCCACCGAGCTGCCCGACGGCGGATACGGCCGACGGGTGACCCGGCGGCGGGGGGGGGGGGAGGGGGCAGTGACGGGGAGTGAAGTTACTTCACTCCCCCCATCACACGGCTCCATAGAACTGCAGGCAAATATGGACGAGATCGTCCATATTGGCCTGCATGCACAGCCGACGGGGCACCAGCGATGAACGGGCGTGGGGCCGCACATCGTTCATCGCTGGTGCCTCCACACTGCACGATACGAACGTTATCTCGTTCATTAATGAACGAGATCGTTCATATCGTGCAGTGATGTCGGCCAGTGTGTAGGTTCTATAAGACTGAGCTGATCATCTTCTCACCCTCCGACACAACTTTTTTCACAATTTCATTATCTATTGATGGCACAATCACCTCCTCTAGCCCTCAAGTACTCTGTCTTGGAGTGATCCTTGATTCCTCCCTCTCCTTCAAACCACACATTTATTACATATCACAGCCCTGCCGTTTTCATCTCAAAAACATCTCCAGGATCAGACCCTTCCTCACCCAGGATGCTACTAAGACCCTCATCCACTCACTGGTCATTTCCAGATTGGACTACTGTAATCTCCTATCTGACATCCCTGACAATTACCTCTCTCCACTCCAATCTATCCTCAATGTTGCTGCCCATCTCATCTTCCTCTCCAAACGCACTACGTCCACCTCCCCTCTCTTACAAGCCCTTCACTGGCTCCCCTTCCCTTCAGAATCCATTTCAAGCTTCTCACACTCACTTACAAGGTTCTCATCCACTCCTCACCCATTTACATATCTGTCCTTATCTCCCTTTGTGACAACCCCAGAAACACTCCCCGGGCGCTGTAGGGGTTAACGTCCCCTCTGCCTTGTCAGGGGCCAGCTGAGTCAGCGGCTAATGCACAGCACAGGCTTGCAGTGTGTAGGGGAAAGTGAAACTATGAGAAACCAGGACTCCTGCAGGTAAGGCAGAGGACTGAGCCATTTGCCGGGTGTCAGACTGTGTGTGTGAGAGAGAGAGAGAGGTTAGAGGCAGTGGCGTCATTAGGGGGTGCAGGGGGTGCGGCGCGCACCCAGGTGTCTCCCTTCAATGGGGTGACACCAAAAAGAGCTGCACACCCGCACCCCCCATCTCATCCACATCCGCAGCGGCACCCACACTCACTCTCGGCACCAAGGATGTCTGTACGTGATACTGGCAGTTGCAGGTCTTACCAGCAACAGTCATCCCTAGCGCTGCACTTTGTCTCTGCTTCCTTGTCCGATTCAGGATGGACACAGGACCACTGACAGTCACATGACTGACATGTCATGTGCTGTAATGAAGCCTGCGCTGCGAGGGCACCTGGACTCTGCTCCCTCCTCTATATCTTCAGCTGCAGCACATGGGCTCCCTTCCCACCTCCACCACCCATGTAAACCTTTACCCTGACCCTATCCATCATGATCGACTACAGGGACATCGGAACAGGAATGTAAATGGTTAGCTCACACCTCCTCCAATTCAAGAAGGGAACCAGTCAGCTGTGCCTGTGCAGGGGCTCCCCACCTCTTACCCAGTGGTTTCGTTTAAGTGGAACTGGGGTGGAGGGTGGGATTCTCACAGTTCAGCTAGTTAATAAGCATAAGGGGAAAGGCAAGCTACGTGGGTTTTGTTATAAGGGTGATGGGGATTAATGTAATTTAGATAAGATGAATTGTTTAATGATTTTTCTCTATCGTCCTAGTGGATGCTGGGGTTCCTGAAAGGACCATGGGGAATAGCGGCTCCGCAGGAGACAGGGCACAAAAAGTAAAGCTTTACGATCAGGTGGTGTGCACTGGCTCCTCCCCCTATGACCCTCCTCCAAGCCTCAGTTAGATTTTTGTGCCCGGCCGAGAAGGGTGCAATCTAGGTGGCTCTCCTAAAGAGCTGCTTAGAAAAGTTTAGCTTAGGTTTTTTATTTTACAGTGAGTCCTGCTGGCAACAGGATCACTGCAACGAGGGACTTAGGGGAGAAGAAGTGAACTCACCTGCGTGCAGGATGGATTGGCTTCTTGGCTACTGGACATCAGCTCCAGAGGGACGATCACAGGTACAGCCTGGATGGTCACCGGAGCCTCGCCGCCGGCCCCCTTGCAGATGCTGAAACGAGAAGAGGTCCAGAATCGGCGGCAGAAGACTCCTCAGTCTTCTAAAGGTAGCGCACAGCACTGCAGCTGTGCGCCATTTTCCTCTCAGCACACTTCACACGGCAGTCACTGAGGGTGCAGGGCGCTGGGAGGGGGGCGCCCTGGGAGGCAAATGAAAACCTTTTTTGGCTAAAAATACCTCGCATATAGCCTCCGGGGGCTATATGGAGATATTTAACCCCTGCCAGAATCCGTTAAGAGCGGGAGACGAGGCCGCCGAAAAAGGGGCGGGGCCTATCTCCTCAGCACACAGCGCCATTTTCCCTCACAGAAAGGCTGGAGGGAAGGCTCCCAGGCTCTCCCCTGCACTGCACTACAGAAACAGGGTTAAAACAGAGAGGGGGGGCACTAATTTGGCGTTAGAAATATATAAAAAAGATGCTATAAGGGAAAACACTTATATAAGGTTGTCCCTATATAATTATAGCGTTTTTGGTGTGTGCTGGCAAACTCTCCCTCTGTCTCTCCAAAGGGCTAGTGGGTCCTGTCCTCTATCAGAGCATTCCCTGTGTGTGTTCTGTGTGTCGGTACGTGTGTGTCGACATGTAGGAGGACGATGTTGGTGAGGAGGCGGAGCAATTGCCTGTAATGGTGATGTCACTCTCTAGGGAGTCGACACCGGAATGGATGGCTTATTTAGGGAATTACGTGATAATGTCAACACGCTGCAAGGTCGGTTGACGACATGAGACGGCCGACAAACAATTAGTACCGGTCCAGACGTCTCAAAAACACCGTCAGGGGTTTTTAAAACGCCCGTTTACTTTAGTCGGTCGACACAGACACAGACAGGGACACTGAATCCAGTGTCGACGGTGAATAAACAAACGTATTCCTTATTAGGGCCACACGTTAAAGGCAATGAAGGAGGTGTTACATATTTCTGATACTAAAAGTACCACAAAAGAGGGTATTATGTGGGATGTGAAAAAACTACCATAGTTTTTCCTGAATCAGATAAATTAAATAAAGTGTGTGATGATGCGTGGGTTCCCCCCGATAGAAAATTATGGGCGGTATACCCTTTCCCGCCAGAAGTTAGGGCGCGTTGGGAAACACCCCTTAGGGTGGATAAGGCGCTCACACGCTTATCAAAACAAGTGGCGGTACCGTCTATAGATAGGGCCGTCCTCAAGGACCAGCTGACAGGAGGCTGGAAAATATCATAAAAAGTATATACACACATACTGGTGTTATACTGCGACCAGCGATCGCCTCAGCCTGGATGTGCAGAGCTGGGGTGGCTTGGTCGGATTCCCTGACTAAAAATATTGATACCCTTGACAGGGACAGTATTTTATTGACTATAGAGCATTTAAAGGATGCATTTCTATATATGCGAGATGCACAGAGGGATATTTGCACTCTGGCATCAAGAGTAAATGCGATGTCCATAACTGCCAGAAGATGTTATGGACACGACAGGGGTCAGGTGATGCAGATTCCAAACGGCACAAAGGTGTATTGCCGTATAAAGGAAGAGGAGTTATTTGGGGTCGGTCCATCGGACCTGGTGGCCACGGCAACTGCTGGAAAATCCACCGTTTTTACCCTAAGTCACATCTCTGCAGAAAAAGACACCGTCTTTTCAGCCTCAGTCCTTTCGTCCCTATAAGATCATATCTGTCCAGGGATAGAGGAAAGGGAAGAAGACTGCAGCAGGCAGCCCATTCCCAGGAACAGAAGCGTTCCACCGCTTCTGACAAGTTCTCAGCATGGCGCTGAGACCGTACAGGACCCCTGGATCCTACAAGTAGTATCCCAGGGGTACAGATTGGAATGTCGAGACGTTTCCCCTTCGCAGGCTCCTGAAGTCTGCTTTACCAAGGTCTCCCTCCGACAAGGAGGCAGTATGGGAAAAAAATTCACAAGCTGTATTCCCAGCAGGTGATAATTAAATTACCCCTCCTACTACAAGAAAAGGGGTATTATTCCACACTATATTGTGGTACTGAAGCCAGAAGGCTAGGTGAGACTTATTCTAAATCTAAAAAATTTTTGAACACTTACAAAGGTTCAAATCAAGATGGAGTCACTCAGAGCAGTGATAACGAACAGGAAGAAGGGGACTATATAGTGTCCCGGGACATCAGGGATGCTTACCTCTATGTCCCAAATTTGCCCTTCTCACTAAGGGTACCTCAGGTTCGTGGTGCAGAACTGTCACTATCAGTTTCAGACGCTGCCGTTTGGATTGTCCACGGCACCCCGGGTCTTTACTAAGGTAATGGCCGAAATGATGATTCTTCTTCGAAGAAAAGGCGTCTTAATTATCCCTTACTTGGACGATCTCCTGATAAGGGCATAGTCCAGGGAACAGTTGGAGGTAGGAGTAGCACTATCTCGGATACTGCTACAACAGCACGGGTGGATTCTAAATATTCCAAAATCGCAGCTGATCCCGACGACACGTCTGCTGTGCCTAGGGATGATTCTGGACACAGTCCAGAAAAAGGTGTTTCTCCCGAAAGAGAAAGCCAGGGAGTTATCCGAGCTAGTCAGGAACCTCCTAAAAACAGTGCATCATTGCACAAGGGTCCTGGTAGAAAATGGTGGCTTCCTACGAAGCAATTCCATTCGGCAGATTTCACGCAAGAACTTTTCAGTGGGATCTGCTGGACAAATGGTCCGGATCGCATCTTCAGATGCATCAGCGGATAACCCTATATCCAAGGACAAGGGTGTCTCTCCTGTGGTGGTTATAGAGTGCTCATCTTCTAGAGGGCCGCAGATTCGGCATTCAGGATTGGATGCTGGTGACCACGGAGCCCAGCCCGAGAGGCTGGGGAGCAGTCACACAAGGAAAAAATTTCCAGGGAGTGTGATCAAGTCTGGAGACTTTTCTCCACATAAATATACTGGAGCTAAGGGTAAATTTATAATGCTCTAAGCTTAGCAAGACCTCTGCTTCAAGGTCAGCCGGTATTGATCCAGTGGGAAAAACATCACGGCAGTCGCCCACGTAAACAG